>NC_041065.1:632881-729300 GCF_900634775.1 Gouania willdenowi
TGCTACTGCTACTACTGTTACTACTACTGCTACTACTGCTATTACTGCTACTGCTACTACTGTTACTACTACTGCTACTACTGCTACTGCTGCTATTACTGCTACTGCTGCTACTACTGCTGCTGCTACTGCTACTACTGCTATTACTACTACTACTGCTACTGCTGCTACTACTGCTGCTGCTACTGCTACTACTGCTATTACTGCTACTACTGCTACTGCTGTTACTACTGCTACTGCTGCTACTGCTACTACTGCTGCTGCTACTGCTACTACTGCTACTACTGCTACTGCTGCTACTACTGCTACTGCTACTGCTACTACTGCTATTACTGCTACTGCTACTACTGCTATTACTACTACTGCTACTGCTACTGCTACTACTGTTGCTACTGCTACTACTGCTAATAAGGCTGTAACAACTAATCATTTTTTGCGTTGTGCATTTTTTGTCACTGACCGTGATGCAGAGCAGTTTGCTTCACCTGCGGTGCTTTGTGTGCGTGCAGTGCTTGTGTGTGCGCATCACGAGTCTCTGTCTGTGCGCGTGCACGAGTGGTTTTATGCATACACCACAAGTGCACACCTTGAGTTTTTGTGTGTAACTTGTGTCTGTTTGCTTTTGTTTGTGCGTGAGAAACACTTTTATTTAGTTTAATCATCTTAAGCAGGGTTATGACTATAATGGTTAGTTGCAGCTTGAACTGCTACATAGACATTAGTGCTCTCTCCTCCTGACTTTAATGAAGTGTTCACATATAAACAGATGCACCATTCTGATCATTGTGGTCCTTTGTTAGAACCTGTAGGAGTCTTTGAAGGCCTTCATGTTCTCTGGAAGCTCTCCAGCAGATGTCTGACAAGCCTCCAGTGGTAGTGAACAGATTTACTGCAACAGCTCTGCCTCCCTCGTATGACTCCATTCTCTGGAAAAACACCACCATGTGTTTGTGTCTTCCTGCTAAAGCTGCTGCTGAACAAAAAGCAGAACAGCACGTGAATACAGTTGTGCAATAGAACATAAGAACCTTGTGAACCATTGTCTATATAGCGTGTACATGTACATGATTCCTGGTTTCCACTTATTTACCTGGTTTAGGTTTAATGTGATTTATTCTGAACACTTAAATATATAAAATCAATTTCCCTTAGGGAACTTCCAAATGGATCAACCAAGGTTCTATCCAAACTAATCTCATGATGGATCCTAATCTGAACTATATATTATTTCTTTGTTTTCACAACATTGTATTCTTCCATAAGATGCCAAGCTATATTATAACCTCACACTTTATAAAAATATTTGTTATGAGAAATGAAGGAAAATGGGAATAATTTTAAGAAAATGATAATCATGGAACTTTTTGTAGATTCTGTTTGTTTCTTCTGAACAAACATACGTGTGTCTGTCCTGGTGTTTGTAGAAGAAACAGACGTTATTATTTTACTTTATCAACCATAGACTCAATCAGACTCCTGAACATGTGCTGTGGTATCAGGGAAAGGTGTAAAGAGTACTGATGTATCTGCTCAAGTAGATGTATTGTTACTTGATGGCAATTCTACGCTGTTTTGGTGCTGTGCATTACATTTAATCTGATTGGTCTGCTATGATGTGATACATTTAATCTGATTGGTTGGCTATGATGTGATGCATTTAATCTGATTGGTCAGCTATGATGTGATGCATTACGTTTAATCTGATTGGTCGGCTATGATGTGATACATTACGTATAATCTGATTGGTTGGATATGATGTGATGCATTACGTTTAATCTGATTGGTCTGCTATGATGTGATACATTTAATCTGATTGGTTGGCTATGATGTGATGCATTACGTTTAATCGGATTGGTCGGCTATGATGTGATACATTACGTATAATCTGATTGGTTGGATATGATGTGATGCATTACGTTTAATCTGATTGGTCTGCTATGATGTGATACATTTAATCTGATTGGTTGGCTATGATGTGATGCATTTGATTATTTTCTGGTCATTTCATTGTTTGTAGTTTCATAATGTCTGTTGATCATTTTAAAACAAAAAAATAATAATTTACTCAGTAATGGTTAAGTATAGAAATGTAACAAATTAGTTCTTTTGAAACGTACTTAAGTACAAGTAAAATTACTGATTTAGAAATATACTTTAAAAATGACAGGTATCCCCTAAACACAACTCAGTTACAGTAACGTGAGTACTGTAATCCATTACTTTCACCTCTGCTATTATCTGAAGGGATCATACTCTATTCTGTGGGTTCACTCAGTGAGAAATCAACGTCTAACTGGATGATGTAAAACTAATAAAGTGTCTGACTCTAACAGGGACCATAGTCTGTGTTATTCCCCTCACCTATCAGTGGTCATAATATAGTGGCTCATTGGTGCGTGCTAGCCAAAATAAATCTTGTGTCCTGACATGCTCTTGTTTCTCTGTTCTCACAGGGGATATTATATTCAACGCACAGCATCCACAATTACCTCCAGACTTTATCTTTGGAGAAGATGCTGAGTTTCTGCCTGAGCCTTCAGAGCTGCCGGTGAGTACACTGGAAAAACGGTTACGCACAACTTTATTTAGTTTTGTTCACACACACTTGTTTTTTTCAACTATTGACTTAAAAAAAATTAATAAAAATAAATAAATAATAATATTTAGGACCAATGCAGTCATATTCACCAGCACACCAGTGTTGTTTACGTCATTTCGTTGACGCCCCTTTTTTAATGAGGGTAACGAGACGGTGACGAGCTAAACGTGGATCTTTTATGAGTAAAACACGACAATTCCTCCTATTGTTCGTGAAATCTGTCCGGCTAGCTCAGAACTTCCTCTCTCTCTCTCTCTCTCTCTCTCTAGTCAGTAGACTAATGTAGGGTCTCTGAAAATGTGTGAATGAAGTATGTCTAACGTGAGTTTTATGGATCAAATGAACACATGTTGATATTCTACTTGGTCACTTTCTCACTTCAAATGTTTTCAGAACTTTCAAAATAAAGGTGGAGAATCAACAGAGATATTTAGCCTCAGTGTGAACAAGGTTTTTAACGCTGTACATTCCAGATGCATCATGGGAAACTTGGAAGTATACTTCAGTGGGAACGCTCATCATTCTAATCATACTATAGTATATAGTAGACAGTACATATACTATAGTAGACAGTATATATACTATAGTATATACTGTCTACAATATATTATAGTATATATACTGTCTACTATATACTATAGTATATAGTAGACAGTATATACTATAGTATATAGTAGACAGTATATACTATTATATATAGTAGACAGTATATATACTATAGTATATAGTAGACAGTATATACTATTATATATAGTAGACAGTATATATACTATAGTATATAGTAGACAGTACATATACTATAGTAGACAGTATATATACTATAGTATATACTGTCTACAATATACTATAGTATATATACTGTCTACTATATACTATAGTATATAGTAGACAGTATATACTATAGTATACAGTAGACAGTATATACTATAGTATATAGTAGACAGTATATACTGTAGTATATAGTAGACAGTATATATACTGTAGTATATAGTAGACAGTATATACTGTAGTATATAGTAGACAGTATATATACTGTAGTATATAGTAGACAGTATATACTGTAGTATATAGTAGACAGTATATATACTGTAGTATATAGTAGACAGTATATACTGTAGTATACAGTAGACAGTATATACTATAGTATACAGTAGACAGTATATACTATAGTATATAGTAGACAGTATATACTATAGTATACAGTAGACAGTATATACTATAGTATATAGTAGACAGTATATACTGTAGTATATAGTAGACAGTATATACTATAATATATAGTAGACAGTATATACTATAGTATATAGTAGACAGTATATACTATAGTATACAGTAGACAGTATATACTATAGTATATAGTAGACAGTATATACTATAGTATACAGTAGACAGTATATACTATAGTATACAGTAGACAGTATATACTATAGTATATAGTAGACAGTATATACTATAGTATACAGTAGACAGTATGTACTAATTGAGTTATTAGTATGTAGTACGTTAGTGGGACATATAAATCAAAGTCTAAATGCTTATTGGTTGTAGTCACATTTTAGTCAAATTCAAGTAATTCTCTCCACTAAAAAATAAGAAGTTTATCTTGTTCTTCTATTGTGGGAGGTCTGCTGCTTCACTACACTGAATGTTTACCATGGGCTTTGCCCTCCGCTGCTACCAAACAACCAATCATTGAAGACGTAGGCGGAGCAGAAAGGCGTTTGTGTAAGAGGCACACGTTAGGAAATAAATAGCTCAAGTATTTACTCTTAAAACTAGCATTTTAGGGCAAAATGTGCTTTAAAAAAACTACATATGAACAATATCGTCTTATTCTGTATCACATATGGGATAAACCTCCTATGGCCCAGCCCTAGACTGAAGTGAGTTAGGAATGTTTAGTTTTTCACACACATCTGGAGTGGGTATGCTTCTAGTTTGCTTTGGCCTGGTAGTTCCTGCTGTACAGGACATCTGCACACAGTTGAACTTATTAAAGTTGGTCCTTTGTGGTGGTTGGGGAGGCGGGGTCATTCGCCCTAAATATGCACTGACTAACCCCAATGAGAGGAGCAGCAGCTGAACATAGCTCTGTAAATGTCCTCAGAACACAACAACTCTGCTTGTTTAGTACCAATCACATTGTGTTATTGAATTATATGAATCATTGTAATAGGTCTCACTGTGTCAGTAACAGTGAGTTAGTATACCCTCTGAAAGCTTTTAAGATACTCTAGGTAAAACATGACTGTTTCGTCAAATGGAGATTAAAGTACTTACTAATAATATTTATTAGGAATGTTATTGTTACAAAAATATTTAAAATCACACATAATAAATTGCCATTTTTCACAGACAATCATAGTTAGAGCGTTGAAACAAGGTGTGTTGTACCCTGTTGTTCATGTTGAACACAGGTAATGATAGTTAGTGTCAGTCCTGTGTGAGAACCATGACTATAACAATAAGGTGACGTGTTGACATTATTTAGCTTTATACAGAACTCCAAATGTTTTCACACCCAACACAGCATAACGTGGATGGCTGTTCATCATAGGAATGGGATCCACACAAGGTTCCTGCTGCTTAACAGAAGGTTTTCCTTGCCGCCATGATGAATTCATGTTGGGTGTGGGATACATATGTATGTGTATATACGTATATATGCATATGTGTGTATCCATAAAATGAAGAGTCCGTCCTTAAGACTGCTCTACTGTAAAGTGTCTTGAGATACCATTGGTTATGATTTGGCGCTATACAAATAAAAGATTGATTGATTGATTGATTTTCTGATTATTGTTAATGTTTGTTTTTGTTTAAGTAATGAATTGTTCATTTCGTTGTGTCAGTTGGTGGCAATGATAACAATGTTGTTACTGCTTTATTTTGAGGTTTTGGGTCGACTCTGTATCTACTGACAGTTCTTTTGGTTTTATGTTTTTATTTGGTTTCACATTCAGCTTCCTGTGTGCGTGTGCATGTGACTCTGTAAACCAGAACATGTTGTTGCACAGATTGTAAACATTGGTTGGACTGACTGTAAAAGCACTGCATTGGTTTAAGTTCTACTTGGAGGAGTGAAGTTATTTAAAGTTATTTTATAAACATTGTAAACTTTGAATGTGACAGATGATCAATGTCCTGTGGAGTTCCTCAGGGCTCTGTTTTTGGACCCCTTCTGTTTAGCCTTTATGTAACTGTGAAGTTAATTATCAGATCAACTATATCTATGATTGAACCCAGATGTCTATGGTCCCATTGAGGTAGAACTTAATTTGAGCTGGATCCTGCTGGAGCAAGATCGCATCTCCCAGATTTTGACCTTATTTGATTGAATCCAGCACCTCATTTGCTTTTATGTGTTTTGATTAAATGTTGAAGTATATAATATTTGGACAGCTGTGTCGTTTATTGTGCTGCAATCAATGGAAATTTCATTGAAGCACAAAACTGAATGTAAAAACTCAGCACGAGTAAGGAAGAGAGGGAAAAGTTAGGCCACGCCCTCACGCTACGTCTAAAGTGTGACTTTTTTTTTTTTACAAAAGTTGTGTCTTGTGAGTTTGGAAGATGGTATAAAATGGCTTAAAAAGGACTTAAGGAGTTTTTTAAAGCCAATAAGTGAAGCTAATCCTGAGGTAAAGAAGTCTGAAGTTGTTTTTGTGGAAATCACGGAGCAGAAGCAGTTAGCGTAGCAACTAGCAGCAGTTAAAGTAGCAACGAGCAGCAGTTAGCGTAGCAACTAGCAGCAGTTAGCATAGGTAGTAGCAGCAGTTAGCGTAGGTAGTAGCAGCAGTTAGCGTAGGTAGTAGCAGCAGTTAGCGTAGCTAGCAGCAGCAGTTAGCGTTGGTAGTAGCAGCAGTTAGTATTGCTAGTAGCAGCAGTTAGCGTAGGTAGTAGCAGCAGTTAGCGTAGGTAGTAGCAGCAGTTAGCGTAGCTAGCAGCAGCAGTTAGCGTAGCTAGCAGCAGCAGTTAGCGTAGGTAGTAGGAGCAGTTAGCGTAGCTAGCAGCAGCAGTTAGTGTAGGTAGTAGCAGCAGTTAGCGTAGGTAGTAGCAGCAGTTAGCGTAGGTAGTAGGAGCAGTTAGCGTAGCTAGCAGCAGCAGTTAGCGTAGCTAGTAGCAGCAGTTAGTGTAGCTAGTAGCAGCCGTTAGCGTAGCTAGTAGCAGCAGTTAGCGTAGCGACTAGCAGCAGATAGTGTAGTGACTAGCAGCACTTAGCGTAGCTAGTAGCAGCAGTTAGCGTAGCGACAAGCAGCAGTTAGCGTAGTGACTAGCAGCAGATAGCGTAGTGACTAGCAGCAGATAGCGTAGCTCGTAGCAGCAGTTAGCATAGCTAGCAGCAGCACCTGTAGCGATGATGCTAACCTCCAACAGACAGGATACAGGAGGAGAACTTTCCAGGAGACATGAGGAGAGGTTAAAGTTCTGATATAGACATTAAGACAGAGGCTCAGTTCAAAGCTCAGATGATCTGCTGCTCTAGGTTTATAAAAGACAAGTCAGGCCTCGGCTGGAAATATGGAAAAAAGTAGTGAAGATACAAATTTGTCTATCAATGTTTTTTTTAGCTGTTTTAAGACAAATAAAAGGTAAACACGTTATATTTTTATTTTCTGCTGTGCTGCTGATTTATTAGAGGAGTTATGGTCTTATGTTATGAGTGTATAAGTTTGTAAATATTTTGTATAAAGTTTAGTTTCCTTTGTGGCTAAATTAACGGTGATTTTGCGCTGTCCTTGGTGCTGAAACATGTCAGCTGTCGTGCTCCGTAACGAGTGATTGTCTGTGCTTCTTTAACGCTGATTCATCGTTCTTTTATTAAACATTTAGGATAATTAGTTGTTTGTGTTCACATGATATTATTGGCCTATTTATTTAGCCTTTAATTTTTTAATTTTTTTATCTTGTGACTTTTTTGTTTCTCTCTTACTGCTGATGATTTATAAATTAAACACTGCATAGAGGTGTTGTGTGACTGCTTATTTAGTCATTTATTTATTTTGAACAAACGGACAAATAATACAAATAGATGAAAAATGTATATACAAATCAGAACTCTCTATACAATTTAAAAAAAAAAAAAAAGCCAATTTCAATATAATACACATTTGACTCGTTAGAGGAAGGATATGAAGTAGCATAGCCTTGTCCAGTCCTTCCCCCATTATTCACCATTTACAAATACAAAAGCCAAAATAAACTTAATAAACAATACAAATAAATACTCCAATAGAGCTATTAATAAAAAACATGAGACCAAGGGAGATTTATCATCATTTTACTGCTGATTTTAATGTTCTTATTGATTTTTAAGCTGTTTAATGTTTTCTATTTTATCATTTTAAGCACTTATAGTTTTCTTGCCTCACCACGTGCATCAGATTAAAGTTATAATAATAATAATGCATCAATTTTATATAGCGCTTTATCATAGACACTTTACAGAATTAAGGCATTATTCTTTCACTCCACACTTAGTGGTGGCAAACTACTGTTGTAGCCACAGCTGCCCTGGGGCAGACTGACGGAAGCGAGGCTGCCATAGTGCGCCATCGGCCCCTCCGACCACCACCAACACTCACTCACACACTAGGCAATGCAGGTGAAGTGCCTTGCCCAAGGACACAATGACAGATACCACTGCAGCGACTGCCACCCCACTGTGGCACCTGGAATTCTCAGTGGTCTCCATCCAACTACTAACCAGGCCCAGACCTGCTTAGCTCCACAGATCTAACAGGATCAGCCAATCACAGGCTGGTGTGGCCAAGTTCAAATGTATCAGAGCTGAAATAATGCTTGGCTCAGTGGAAATGTCTATAATATGGGAGGAAAACACACACACACGCACACGCACACACGCACACGCACACGCACACACACACACACAAAGGAAAATGAACAAAATGAGGTTTGTATGAGGTAACATGAGGTTAATGATCCAGACACAAACCCAAACATGTCATGTGATCTGTTTGGTGTCTAATTACAACCATGTAATATTAAGGATTATCAGCTTTACTGTAGGTAAATAATGTAATTAAAAGCTAAATATTTTCAGCAGTATTTAAGGTCTCTTTATTGCTGCTTATTTGCCTGATTGACTGCAAACACAAATGAACACGCTTTAAGTGATGTTTTAGAACAGTTTCTAACAAACGAGCACTTTGTGACAAACAATGACTTTTCTTGAACCTAAAGTGTGAGTAACAAACTGAAAATGATCCCTTTAGGTGGGCCTTAACCAAAGCATTGACCTTGAACAAAGACGATCATAGCTAATGGTGATGTCTGACTCAGAGCGTGTTGGGTTATTAGGTCTAAGTGGAAATGTGCACCCTGCTGAGCAGTGGTTTAGCTGCAACCATGTTGTTATCCAGGGTTATTTTGGACTCTGCTTTGCACCGAGGAGCCACATTCCCCAGCTTGTGTCAGAGTGTGGGAGAGGAGAGCATTGCTCACCGTCTCATGAATCCAGCTGTGCACATAACGGGAAGTACCTCTGCTCAGACCGTCACTTGTTTATTTTAACACTTGTCCTCTTGCTGCGTTTTGCACTTTTTTTGTGTCTAACTCGTCGTCTGTGTGTGTGTTTGAACTCGTTCAGTAAACACACTCCCACTCTTTGTGGAAGAAAAACGTCTGGTTTCCAAGAACTTCCTAAAGTTTCTCCAATTGTTCTGGAAAGTCTTTTCAATCATCTTTAGCTCCGTTTATGACCCAATAATATGTAAATCAATAATTAAATAAACGTGAATATATTCCCTCACTGACCATTAAGTGTTTCATGTGTGAGAGAACATTCCAGGTGGTTGGATGCTAACCTTTGTTATCCAGCGGCTAATTTTAGGCTTTCTGTCAGTCAGAGGTTGGAGGAATTGTTGCTGTGTCAGCAACATGTTGCTCTTGTTTACAGCCCACCAAGGGTATCATTAGCCTTTCTGTTCAGGCATGTGTTTGTCTACCATTGTCACAGGGCCTATCTGCGTTTGTGTGTGGACACAAGAAAGCTTTGTGGTGACGGGAGTTAAACCATGACTCAGCAGATGGTTAGTCTGGTTTGGTACATTAGTGGTTCAAGTCTTTTTCTGGTTACACCTCCATGTTTATGGAGGACAAACTGTACCTGTCAGTCAGGTAGAATATCAACCCACACTTTCCTGGTGTGAATGAGACGTATTTAAACACACTTTAAACTAGTCTGAATTTGGACGTTTCTTCCTTTTTTTCTAACTGACAGCAACACCTTGAATGTTCCAACCTTATTTTATCAAACAATACCTGTGAAACAATACAAACCTGTTGTTTTAACTACACATGTGGTAGGGATCTCAAATAGAAATGACAAGTCTAGAGCATTGCTGTCCAAAATATTACATTATGTCTTTGATTTTTCACATTTATGAAAACAATGTCCAACATGTTCCACTGCAGACCAGTTTTCAGCTCATTGACTAAAATAAAGTGCACAGTCAGCAGTATTTAGGTTTGAGCTAGATGATAAAATAATAATCTACAAAACGTCTTAAAGCACCAATAAAGTCACGTGAGGATTCCTTGGAGAGCAAAAAGAAAAACATGTTCCAATGCAGCAGATTTGTGTAAATGTATAAATATGATGTAGATGACACGTCACTAAGCACTGAGACCTCACACTGAAATGATCTTTCACTACAGACGAGAGCAGAAGTAGGTGGAGTTAACTTTAGAGCTCTCCTAAGATAACCTGATCATCCTAGAAAATATGATGATGACATCCTGCTTTACTTCTAACATGAAGTAGTGAGCAGAAGAAAAGCAGTAAAACCCTCAACTCTATCATAGAAATATAATAAAAATAAAACAATAACACTCTTTATATGGTTATTTTAATTAGATAGTATTTGAAATAAAAACCATTTCAATAGAAGGTTGATAGTTTAGCTTCACATGCTATGAAGCTAAATCTGACTCAGCATGAGTCTGCAGTTTTTCTTTGTTCATAACTTGATTTTCTGTGTGTGTGTGTGTGTGTGTGTGTGTGTGTGTGTGTGTGTGTGTGTGTGTGTGTGTGTGTGTGTGTGTGTGTGTGTGTGTGTGTGTGTGTGTGTGTGTGTGTGTGTGTGTGTGTGTGTGTGTGTGTGTATGTGTGTGTGTGTGTGTGTTAAATCAATCTTGTAGATGTGCTGTTATGGTTGTAATGTGCATGTTGTGTTTAAATCTTTACTTGTTCTGTAACATTAGTCTCATCTAAAACTTTAAGGAAAAATGGAACATTTACCGTCACATGACCTTTAATTTGACACACGTGTTTGTAATGGAACAGCCTAGAATAACCTCCTTAAATATAATGGAAGAAAAGGCAAAGAAACTCCAAAAAAATGCAAGATTGTGTCATTGGATAAAATAAGGTTTTCATTAAAGTGTCTCAGTTTGCAATAAGAAAGAAAAAGAGCTTTTTGGACAAACAATGTGCTCTGTCAGCACTTTTACCCATGGTTGCAAAACTTTGGTTCAAAGAAAGTAAGTCTGTCTGTCCTTTTTAAAACCATGACCTCAGACTGACGTCACTGACAGCTTTACTGTGTAGAAGGACATACAGAAACAACAGACACAGGAAGCTGCTGCACATTTGTTTTTTTTTCTTAATTTCCTTGACGTAGGCGACGTTTCATCACATTTTAGTTCTTCTTTTTTCTCACAAGGGTTCAAAGTGTCAATGTTTGCTTAAAAGGGTCAGAAATGTGGAGAGGTGGGTAATGTCATTTAAAAAGTAGCAACATGTAGTTTAAACTAGCAAATAATGGGCATGACAAACGGTGAATAATATATGTGACGTTAGGTGGAAAAGGTTTATAAGTACTGAAAAAAAATGTCATTAAAATGTGATGTAGAAGTGTCAGAAATGTGAGAAATGTAGCAAAAATACATTAAAAGGAGCAAAAATTTGGCAAGAAAAAGTGATGAAAATATGTTAAAATATGGTGAGTTTGGTAAAGTTGCAGAAAAAGGGTCAAAATAAGGAAAAATGGGGTCTTCTTCTTCTTCTTCTTCTTCTTCTTCTTCTTCTTCTTCTTCTTCTTCTTCTTCTTCTTCTTCTTCTTCTTCTTCTTCTTCTTCTTCTTCTTCTTCTTCTTCTTCTTCTTCTTCTTCTTCTTCTTCTTCTTCTTCTTCTTCTTCTTCTTCTTCTTCTTCCTTTGTGCCTGATGTATCATTTCTCTGGTCTAGACTTGCCCAGTGATGCATACAGTCACTAAAGCATTTGGGAGTTTCCCTGAGGTGTGTGTGTGTGTGTGTGTGTGTACTACTGTCTAATTCCTCTGTAATATGAATCATTTGAAACCTATTCCTATAATCTATAGAGTGAATGTGACATGGCCACATTATCTGTTAACACTGATGTTAATCTCTGTAAAACCACTGTTAATAAATATGAAGGATACAGTTACAGTATGTTGTTAGTTCATAGAACACTGTGGCGTCCTCAAAGACAGAGAACAGCACTCACACTGGAAGGAATTTTCACATCATTCTGAAATCATAATGAAACACATTTCCATCTGTTATATGATCACAAGGTGTCAACATGTAAGTATACCAGATAAAGTCAGGAAAATGTATTTGTGTAGAGCATTTCATACACATTTCAATGTGTTTTACGTGATTAAAAAGTGCAATAGAAAATATTTAGAACGTTAAAACATTAAACAATAAAATGATGATAAATCTACCTCTCAGTCATCATCACTAGAGAGAAATAATAAAAAATGTTCCATTAATAACGACTCAGCTCTGCTGCAGTTTGTTCCACTTCTTCTTTGCAGCATAACAACTAAAAACAGCTTCACAAAATTGGACAATAGATTTTAGCAAAAATACACAAAATGACTTCAAAATAACCTGCAGAAAATGACATTAAAAAACCTACAAATCAAAAAGAAATTATACAAAACAACAACAAAATTACACAAAATGACATGAAAATATAACAAAAACAAAACACAAATGAGAGAAAGAATACAAAAATACTCCAAAAACACAAAATGACAAATAGGGGAAGGCAAACTATTTGTATAGAACATTTCATATACAAGGCTATTCAATGTGCTTTACATGATTAAACAGTGCAACAGAAAACATTTAATGCTTTAAAAGTCAATAAAAACATTAAAATCATCAATAAAATGATGATAAATCTCCCTGTCACTCATCGTCAGTAGAGATAAATAATTAAATATGTTCATGTGATGCTGACTTCAGCTCTGCTGCAGTTTGTTCCACTTCTTCTTTGCAGCATAACAACTAAAATATTTGCTGTGAAATCTGGGCTCCACTATCTGACCTGTGTCCTCGATGGGTTCAGACCTGACTAACAGCTCACTGATGGATTCACCACCACATTTATAACCAGCAGCACTACTTTACAGTCTCCTCTGAGGCTGACTGGGAGCCAAACGTCTTAGTTGTGAATCAGCTGTAGATGTTTGATGAAGACCATTACAATAGTCCAGTCTGATTTAGATCAGGAGCAGCTTCTCCTGATCTTTGTGACTCATCAAAGCTTTCACTCTGGAGATGTTCTTTAGGTGATTGATTGATTGATTTGATCAGATCTGAGTCCATCAGAACACCAAGGTTCTGGACTTGGTCTTTATATTTTAAAGAAGGAGACTGAAGGTCCTCTTATTACAGACAACCACCTCCATCTTCATGGTTAGTACTGTGAGTGTCTGGTTTCTGCTCTTGGCTCATTGTTAAAGTGTTTTTATTAAATCTTTTGAAAAGCAACAATCTGAGTGTTGTTCCTGACCTTGTCCATCTTTATAGAGCTCTATCTTCTGAGAGTGGTTTCCATCAGCATGAGGGGACGCTTTGTTCATGTTTGGCCTTGTGCACTTGGACTTCACTGTGTTGTAGATCTACAAACTAAAGATCCAGAAACAGCAGTCTCTGTTCTCCACTGAACCTTTAAAACCTCAGACACTAGATCTATAGTTTACTAGTTAACGTTAACTGTATTGGTTTTGTTTACAACAACAAAAGACGTACATTTCTGATTGAATTTATTCAAATATATTATATAACATTTAACCAATGAAACAGCCATTTTCAGCCAGTTGTGATGCCAGCGTATGTCATTAGCCCCTCCCTTTTTGTCTTATTTACATTTCTGACATTTCTACATCACATTTCAATGTCTTTTCTGCACATTTTCAACACATTCCAGACATGTTCATCACTTATAAACCCTTTCTACCGCTTTTACACCTAATGTCACATATGTTGACCCATTATTGTCACTTTTAACCATATTTCAAAATTATTTTTGCCAATTTAGCCACATTCATCATTTGTCATGTTCATTATTTACCAGTTTAAACTAATTGTTCCAATATTGACACTTTAAACCATTTTTACCACTTTTTCTGTCTGTTTTTATCCACTTTAATTTACAACTTTGAACCAATTTCTGTGGTTTTTAAATTCCATTTCACCTCCTTTTCCACCATTTTTGGTCACTTTGAACCATTTTATTAGTGATTAAAACCATGATTTCCATCTTTAAGATGACTATAATAATAATAATAAATGATAACAGTGGATATTATTCAGATGAATAAATAAATGTGGTTATCACAGATTCATAGAACAATAGACCATCATTTTACTGACTTTATGGATGGACCCCAAAAATCTCTCCTTTATTCCCCCTTATAGATGGTCCTGTCTCCACATGACTGTTCTTCAATGTTCATGTATGTGTTCAACCACCTTCAGCTACAGTGGGGGTCCCTGCTCTCTGGGACCTTTATTTTGGAGGGTCCCCACTCTTTGGGACCTTTATTTTGGAGGGTCGTGGGGCTGTAAAGGTTGAGAACCACTGCTTTAGACCTTCTGCAGATCATTTGTCTCTACCAGAGACAGAGCCATTATTTGGTACACGTGGTTCCTTCACAATGACTTATGAATAAAACTATAGTTTAATACATGATGGATAGAACTTTCATTTAAAGCATTAAAGAGCTGTGGATCCCTAACATAAATAATCACAAACTCAAATATAAGCTCAGTGGGCCCAGGTTGAGCTAACACAAGGATTTTTAGATGTTCTGAAGAATCCAGGAGTGTGTGTTCCTGTTCTCCTGCTGGTCATTGCCAACCATGCTGAGTGTTTGCTACCTATTGCTCCACCTTGTCCTCTGTTACTGTTTGAACAAAAGACCTCAAATGGCCCATAAAACCCAGATTATGTCAACCTGGGCACAATGTGCCGACATTTTGTCCAGCTTCCTTCCTGCAGAGAATAATGTGCTTCATCTTTTATTGGAGTTTGTTATTGGCAGCCCTCAGGGCCCGGTCTGGAAAGCTTTTATTGAGCACAATATTGCATGCTACGAGATGGGCTGATAGAAATGTAGAGGCATAGTGATGGTGGGGGTTTAATAAGTCTTCAGAACAAGTTTATTTTGACATCTTTTAGAAGAAAACAAGAGATATCTTACAGTTAACCCTTATTTTGGGTCTGAAATGAACTAAAGAGACCAAAAACCAAATAAAAGCTTGGTCAGAAAGTATCCCAGTGTTGGACACATTTCCCACAGATCACAAGCAGAGAAGGAAGAAAAAGCCAAAGAATGCCAAGTGTCTTAAACACATGACAAGAGTAATTTAGTGTGATCTTACACTTGGCACTCTCTGGGGGCAAAACAGGGTGTGAGCCCACACTTGAATTAAACATAAACACAGATTATCTTAATACTCCAGAGTTTGTTTTTAATGCCACATACTTTTAAGTACACAACACATTATTGGATCAGGTTGCCAGAATCTATAAAAATCACACTTAAGGCATAAAACAAGTATCTTCTCCTGACCTATATAATTATCTTTTATTTTCACACGCCAGTCCGTCTCTTATTAGCCTGGGATAAACATTGGATGGTAAATACTGCACAGATGCGTGGCACGGGAAGACATGTTTCTGTCAACTTACATTGAGTGTGAAAATACCCAATTATAGTGAACATTCTGTTCTTAAAAAACTGTATTGGTGTTTTTCATATTTCTGTTTAATGAGATGAAACAGAACAATGTCCAAGACAAAGTTAGGTTATGATTATTGCTCAATGGTAAACGAATGAAATGACCAAACTGATGAATATTTAGTTATTGGACGACCCACTCTTTATCCTCAATTCAGCAACATCAATAAGTACCATTTTTCTACATATTAATAATAATAATCATCTGATTAATCATTTATTTACTAGATGTAGCTTTTATTTATTGATTGATTTATTTCTACTGCTGGTGTGTATTAATGCTTCTGCACAGTATGATGAAACTTCTACCATGTGTTACAGTTTATTGTCCTTAGACAATCCTTTGACTTAATACAAGTATTATGATAGTTATGTCTGATTTAGAGCTGGGACTCCATTAAAAACAAATTCATCAGATTAATTAGAGATCTTATAATACATAATCCATATTCATCTAAATTAATCGTATTACAAAAGTTTTTCCAGTTTAAAGGTATTTTGTATATGAACTTAAACAACTCAATAGTGTTTATTATTTCCATCAACGAGTGATAAAATAATGTGTAATATGAATAAATAATATCATGATATGACACTAACTTATATTTAACTAAGATATTTTCATGCTTTTTCTGTATTTTTAGTAAACTTTCTAAAACAAAATATAAACTGAACAGTGTAAAATATTTATAATATCTGTGATATCATGAAATAAACAGAACAACTGATGAAGATGATGAATTTAGTCTGAAATAGTTTTTCTACATAACAGTTGATAAGTTGGGTCAGACGATGCTATCTGTAGCAGCGCTTCTAGCCCCGCCCACATCCTCTACCACAGAGTGGTCGACTGTCACTACAATCATTTATCACTGACTTTGTTCATTTGTCACTCATGGATTTATTATTGGTTCTGAACCCTGTCTGAGTGTCAGTGTGGATTGGAGACACTGTCTGCTCCACTAGGACCATTGTCCCTGCTAGCTGCTACATGTTAGCATTGAGGTGCTAGCTGCTACATGTTTAGCACTGAAGTCCTAGTTGTTACACATTAACATTGAAGTCTTAGCTGCTACATGTTAGCATTGAGGTGCTAGCTGTTACATGATTAGCATTGAGGTACTAGCTGCTACATGTTAGCATTGAGGTGCTAGCTGCCACATGTTAGCTGCTACATGTTAGCATTGAGATGTTATCTGCTACATGTTAGCACTGAGGTGCTAGCTGCTACATGTTAGCATTGAGGTGCTAGCTGCTACATTTTAGCATTGCAGTGATGGCTGCTACATGGTTAGCACTGAGGTGCTAGCTGTTACATGTTAGCACTGAGGTGCTAGCTGCTACATGTTAGCATTGAAGTGCTAGCTGCTACATGTTAGCATTAATATGTTAGCTGCTACATGTTAGCACTGAAGTGTTAGCTGCTACATTTTAGCATTGCAGTGATGGCTGCTACATGGTTAGCATTGAGGTGCTAGCTATTACATGTTAGTATTGCAGTGCTAGCTGCTACATGTATCTTGTCTAGTGTGGATTACTAGGACCGTTGTCCTAACATGATAAACACGTTAAAGTGTTATTGTTTTGTCCCTGTGTGAGTTACCTTTAGACCCATTTCATCAGTGTATTTGTTCACCAGGCTGTACTGTATATGTTAAAATTAATATCCTGAAAGGATAAAGCTAGGATGGTGATTTGTTTGAGACCAAGTCAGGGAATAGAAGAGTTAGTTAATATTTAGAATGTTCTATCACGTTAAATCCACATTTTGTTATAATAAGGAAAGTACTGTTTTTGTTCAGAATGAGTCATCAGTTGTTAATAATTGTTATTACATATGAAATTAGTGAACCTTTTTGTGGACACTAATTTAAGAGGAGTGGTTCAGCTTGAACAATTGCTTTAATTCTAGTGTTTCTTGATGTGACTCATGGCGTGAACACTTGTATTGTTTCAGGTTTGTTCATGGGAAATAAAACAATATTCACATCCAGGTCTTTCACTGTTACGTATTACTGTCAGAAAGGTGTGACTCGCTCTGGCTTTAGTTTAATAATCCGGTTGTTCTGGATGAATAGCAGCATTTGGTGCTTTACAAGCTGGTCAGATTCAGATTCTGTTTACAAGTGGAAATAGTAAACACTTGTGTTGCCAAGCAGCAGCAGCAGCAGCAGCAGCAGTGGTGCCACTTGGCCACTGATTACCTATTTGTTCTTTGTTGTGGCTGCTTTACTTTTCTCAACAAATATTACCACAATACCCACGTTGGAGAACAGCTGTGCATTAGACCTTAATGGAATATAATCACATTCTGCACACTATTGTTTGCTTAGTTAAAGCTGCAGTATGTAGAATCATTAGACTTGCATATAATCAACCACACTCCCCCTCCCCATCACACTACTGGATTTCTAAAGCTTGAATACAGAGAAGAGAATGAGCAGAGGTCCTCTCAGAACACTCTGGATCACAATATGATCAAAGGTTACCATGGATTTATGACAAAATGAAACAAAAAACATACTTACTGCAGCTTTAATGGCGTAGTTTCTGAATTTTCACATTTTTGATTCAACTAATTATTTATTGGAATGTCGTATTTTTCGGGCTATTGAATGCATCGCTCTATTGGCCGCATTCAGATAATTTAGCAATTTTCCAAGAAAAATTCACGTACAGGCTGCACCCTATTGGCTGATGAGGGTGTCCTTCAAACGACTTGGCCAATCAGATCAGCTGCTGTACTCCTGTTAGATTATCCACATAAAGTCTCCTCCTCACTGCTCCACGTCTGCATATCAGTTCATACAGATTTTTACTAGAACAGACTTTTTCAATCCGTCAGTTATTTTTACCGTGAACTATCACGATCACGTCACGTCTAGATTCTGATACGGACTCGAAGCGATTTCCCTGAGGTGTTTCTGAACAAACCTAACGTGATGATTTTTACTGTATCCAGCCCCCCCCCCCCCCCCCCAATCTGTCAGTTCTTCTTAAATTATCTTCTCCATCACTCTCGTTCATGTGTGTGATCGTTCCTGAACAAACCTAACGTGGTGATTTAATAACTTTATGCTGTTTATTATTTTATACCATGTATTACTGGTATTAGCCATAGAAAATAAACACAATGATAGAACAGTAGACATATAAATGAAAAAATAGCATCCTTTATGTTGGAAACACACTCCAGCTTTCATTATGTAGTTAGTTTTGGAATTTTAAAATACTTTAAATAACAAGCTGTTCTCATTTGTTCCTTTAAAGTTTAAAATTGACAAACTGACAGTTTATCCCATTAGAAAAGGTGTAATTCAGGTAAATTATTTAAAAAGCAGGTTTTAAAAAGCCTTTCCTTTTATAAAATTATAGATTTTAGAAACATGAATGTTTACAACGAAGCTATTTTGACGAGGCTGTCAGGCTTGGCTTGGACGCGTTGCCACATGAACATCCAGAGTGCTAAATCCTAATGCTAATCCAGTATATTTTTAATATGCAGTTTTTACTATTGATATAGAATCAAATCCTAATATCTTAAGGTAATGCGATTATACATGTCTTGCTTTATAGATAGGGTGCTTGTTGGGTTCATTCATTTGACACAGGTTTAGTCCGTGTTTTATGTCAAAATGATTGGATTATGAGGTCCAGATTGAACCTGTGAGTGTTGTTGTGCTTTACTCTGTTAACCCCCTGTGGATAAACCATCTATTTATTCTATTTACACCAGCTAAGGACACATAGCTTCATCAAATGCTAAATCTCAGCTTTCAAAATGCTAGATTGTGACTACTGCCTCTTTTGTTTTGTGTTTTTTTCATGTATCAAATCTGTACATTTTCCGCAGGGCTAATCCTATTCTTAAAAAAAACACTCACATAGATTTATGTTGGCACACACAGCCTTCAGCAGAGCGTGTAAAATCAATTCAGAGACACACACACACACACACACACACACACGTACACACGCACACACGCACACCACACACACACACACACGTACACACGCACACACGCACACCACACACACACACACACACACACACACGTACATACATACACACACACGTTCACACACACACACACACGTACACACACACACACACACGTACATACACACACACACACGTACACACACACACATGTACTCACACACACACACACACCACGTCTATGTTGGACTGATGTTGCTGCTCTATTGAAGCTACTGTACGTTGTTAACTTGAGAACCTTCAGTCCACGCTGAGGGAAGCTACAGCTCACATGGTTGAGCTCAGCTAATCAATGAGAGATTGATCACAGCCACGATTATTGATTATCATTAGTGTAAACATCCTGTCTTATTTATTGATTTATTTTTATGAAGTGGTGTTGGATCACTATGTAATACGTGTTTATTTGTTTACATTTCACTTCATAAGGTTTTATAATATTATGGCTAGTGTAGGGTACAGTATTATGACGTCTGTTACAGCAGTGTTTCTCAAACGGGGGTACGTGTGATGGCACTACAGGGTTACTGGAGAGAAACAAAATTAAGAAATGAAAGCATTACTATTTATTTTTAGTTAAAATGATAATGATTTTAAATATTACCAGCAACAGACAAAACGACAACAAAAACACACAAAATAAAAGAAAAGTATACTGAATAATAACTCAATTACCATCACGGTGACCAACATGTTTTCAATAAATATTACAATTATTATTTTCCTTCTGTAAGTCAATTACAATTACGTTCTCAATTACAATTAATCACAATTACTGAGTCTTTAATAAATAGGCCCATGAAACATAACCTTCCTCTTGTGTTAGCTTTCTGTTAGCATCTCTAATGCTAATGGGTCTGTTTGACTTATGTCTTAAATACACTAATAAATATGATCTATCATCTAATTAGTCTCTCATCTATTGATTACCTTGTTAGGATTCATAATCAATGAATATATTGGTATTGATATTTATTGTGTGGGCGTCTGAGCCTTTTTTCTGTCGGTTTGGCCTCAATTTCAATTTTTATAATGAAATGATCCTGAAGAGAAGTGACAGGTAAACTTTAATATGAAAGACATTTTAATAATTATGAACTACGTATGTGTGAGACATAGAACTGTAACGTGGTTCACCAGGTTTGGGTTTAATTCAATTGTAAATGAGAGTTTTTAATGGAATTTCCTTGACAATTACAAATTCAATTATTGGAACTCAATTATGATTACAACAGATTTTTACAATTATAATTATAACTACATACTAATTGTCAATGGAGTGATATAATGATGATTGACCCTATCCCTGGTGACCGGTAAAGTAAACATGTGTTAGTGGATGATTCCTTCACAATGCAAACCTTTTTTATCTGTTTTTTCACCCTCGTCTTCATAGAACAGTTTTCAGATATTAAATGAATGTTTTGAAACTGGTGGTCCAGGAGCCACATGTGGCCATCGGTCTCATTTTGTGCAACCGATAAAGTAAACACACTAAATGACTTTAAAAACACGTAAAATCACAAAACAATACACAATGAAACCCCTGGAAAAATACAGCAGTTGGCTCTAAAATATACAGTTACAGACAATAGGAAAACAGAAGTATACCAAAAACAACAAAACTACACAACAATGACAGGAAATAAGGCAAAATGAGAGAAAAATATATTTTACAAGATACACAATTAATCCCAAAACACAAAAAACAAGAACAAAATAACACAAAATCCTTTCTTATTTCCTGTATTGATGTTTAGATTAGTCTTTATTCTAAATGCTGACGTTAATGTTCATAATGTGGCCCTCGGGTCAGACCATCACAGTTTTGTGGCCCCCACTGTGACAAAAGTTGCCCAATGACAAAGTACTTCTCCATGGCTGATGATATGATTGTTAATCTTGTCTTGTTGGTGTAAATGTTGTTTTTTCCAAACAGGAGCGACTTTAGAACTGACTTTAGAAGTGAGGGGCGTGTCTATGTGTTAGCACTGACACATGGATTTTGGGAAGGTTTAGATTTAAACCACATTCTTCCCAAAGAAACATTTCTTTATTTATACAGTCTCATATAAAACTCACAGTCCTACTGATGGAGGTAAGGTACATCTGTAGCTACAGCTACCCTGAGTCAGTCTAACATAATCCTGGATTTTCATCCATGGCATTCCTACGACTTCCTATTTCATTTCAGTTCAACTTCATTTGTATAGCGCAATTTACAGCAAAATCATCTGAAAGCACTTATCAAAATATAAAAATCATAATAAGAAAGAAAAAACCAACAAGATCCACATGAACAAGTATTTAGTGACAGTGAGAAGAAATAAGTCCTTTGAACAGGAATAAATCTCTGTTAGAACCAGGTTCAGAGGTGGCAGCCATCTGCGTGGACTGGTTGTGGTTAGTAGACAGAAGGACCAACAGAACAGGATAGAGAGATAGAACATCAGAGTGTTCCAGACTAGTTGAGCCGTGAACCACAGATCAGGAAGTGACATCATCAGCTTCACCTGAAACAGAGCAGAGAGAAAAGAACGAGGAGAAGACACTGACTGCAGAAAAACATGATACATTATTATCAGGTCATCATGTGTTGGTCTTGGACCTCTCTCCTAGTGCCTAGTCAGCACTTATTATAAAGATGATCAATCTCTTCCTGTTTATTGATAAGATATCAGTGACTCTAAGGTCTGTAAATGTTTATAGACGAGTCCATGTCTGCTGTAGTGGTTATGTTATGTTATGTTATGTTATGTTATGTTATGTTATGTTATGTTGTGTTGTGTTGTGTTGTGTTGTGTTGTGTTGTGTTGTGTTGTGTTGTGTTGTGTTGTGTTGTGTTATGTTATGTTATGTTATGTTATGTTATGTTATGTTATGTTATGTTATGTTATGTTATGTTATGTTATGTTGCGTTGTGTTGTGTTATGATTCAGTCCTGTTTATGAAGACTGTAAATCATAACCAGCTACATCAGAATTTAAATCTCTTCCTGTTTATTGAAGCAGTAAATGTGTTTCATTCATTGATATTTATTTATTTGTATTATATTTTACTGGAGGTGTGCAGTATTGTATTCAATCCCTATTTAATTAACAGTCTTTAATTTATTCATGTACATTTTCTGATTCTATGTTTTATTGTTTCTTTTTTTTCATTCAAAATAATTCTGGAGAATCTGTGAAAAAGCAATTTTGCCTGAATAATATTATAAATAACTTAAAAAACATTAAAATGACAACAAAAATACACAAAATGAGTCAGAAAACACAGAAAGTCTGTGTTGTGTCCAGTAATAAAGTCTTAATGCTGACATGAATGTTGATAATAATAAGTTTAATAACAGCTAAAGAACTTTAGTTGACTATTATTTCAAGCTTTCTGAAGTTGTACTTCCTCCATACTTCTCGTCCTTCTCACTGGAGTTTCACTGATGTGCTGTGTCACAGTGCTGACACAGCACTTCTTCAGTCCACTCCTACCCTGCAGCAATGACTGTTGCCTCTTTTGGACAATGCCTATCCTTGTTTGCGTCTCCCTCTCATTTGGGGAATCTGTGCATTACTGGTAACCACTGGTGGATCATGACGATGAGGTCACTGTCTTTGTTTACCCCCCCCCCCCCCCCCCCCCCCCAGGGGAAAGGAGGTTACTAAAGGATATTATAAAACAATGGGAGCTTTCTCCCTAAAGCTGATAATGTCTGCTAAAGAGACATCCAGACATGCTAAAGCTAGTCAGACTCTACTGAGACACCTTCATGTAATTGCTATTAATGCTAACAGCGTTTCCAGAATCTATTAATCCTCCCGCCCACTCAGTGTGTGCTCAATGCCTTTCTTCCAATTTGTTCAGCATTCAGTTTGACCTGTATGTAATTATCTACTGCATGGCACTCACCTTCCAGCTGTTCTTCTCCTGATGTTTGTCTACAGCTGTTTCAGATTAATATGTTTGAGAGCAGGAGAATTGTTTTAGTTATTACATATATTTATGATCATTTTCTCCTCCTCTTTGGGGACCATGGGTTCACTAAATGTTTAGGGGTATTATAACGTGTTATAATACCCACTATTAAGGGCTACAAACCCCAGGGAATCATAACTGCCCGTCTTCAGCGCATCACAATGCGCCCACAACCACAATAAATAATGGATTATTGAATAATTGATGCAATTCATCAAATCTGGAACTGTTTGTGGTGACTGTTTTCTGCGCCGAAAATAGTAGGACCCAGGTTCAAACTCACACACAGATCATCTGCACTGAATGTGGTGTGACACGCTATGGTGGAGAGAGTCTCTGTGCATCCATGGATGTGGCTCCAGTCCTGAGCTATGTCTATGTTCCTCTACGTGTTTTGAGCGTTAAACTCTGGTGTAGCATTGAAGGTAAAGAGCGTCAGACGGAGATGGAACAATGACTCAGCACTTCTCAGGACAGAGCTGCTGGATGATGCTCAGTAGATCATCTTCTAATGACATGAACAGATTGTTGATCTGTCCTAATCTGCCTGTAGAGTTACAGTCCTGACAGGACAACCACATGAAATTATGTTCAAAATAATAACATTAGGTTTTAAAGTTTATTAAACAACATTTTTATTAGTTTTCTACATTATTAAATGTTTGTGCAGCAGACAGAGAAGTCCACCTCTAATGCTTCTGTGTTTTCACCTCTTCACATTGACCCAGTAAAATGTTGATTTAAACACGTCTATACGTGCACTTATTACGTAACATAGTGAATTCAGCCACAGCAGGGGAGGAAACATCATCATTGTTTAGGGACACGCCTACTTTATTTCACATCTTAGTCAATCCACTGCTTGGTCTTTATATCTTCTAGTTTGTTTTAATTGAGAAAAATACATTAATGCAATTTACATTTTTAAGAAGACAAAAGAAGAGCCGACTTAAACCAAGAATCTGAATTTTGATATTTAAAAGCACATTGCTGACTTTATGACCTAAAGAGTTGATCCATTATTTTAAGGCCAATATACAGCGCTGACTGTATCAATGCTGTATATGGGCGGGGCTTCACTCTGGAAATACTGACCATATACGTTTGGAGAGACGGACCGTCTTTGGCCAGGTCATGTGACCTGGAGAATGCCTGGAGAACGTTTCACTTTATAACAGTCACATGACCGAGGCAAGCAAAACGTTTAAAACTGCTTCTGAGGAGGCTAAAAGACGCCGCTAAGCCCCGGCCCTCTCTGCCGACCCACCTTCCGCCCGGAGCCGGACACCGCCCCGCGCACGCCGGGTCCCCTGTCCCCCATCTGTCCTGACCCCAACCGCCGCGCCGACCCTTGGAAAAAGGGGGTCAACGAGGCCAGGGAGTAGGGGGGAAGCTGCTCTTCCAGCCGCGGCATGAGCCCAGCCCCGCTTCGCACCCCAGCCCGACCGACCCTGGCCTTAGGGACCCTGGCCTTAGGGACCCTGGCCTTAGGGACCCTGGCCTTAGGGACCCTGGCCTTAGAGCCAATCCTTATCCTGAAGATGTCTGCATACAGAGCTGCGGCGCTTGTGGCCACTAGGGGCGCTTAACATGAAAGTTCCAGGTTTAGTGCCCCTAGTGGCCACAAGTTACACAGCGTGCCTTTAACAAATGTGTTTGTAAAAATGAGTTGTTGCAAAAAAAACTTTTTTTATTTTCAAGAAGAAAGTTTGTGTGTTGGTCGATCTTAAAATCTTTAAATGCAAACACTACTTATTATATAAACATTTAAAAATGATGATTGTTTAGACCTGATATGTGTCTTTTGTTTGGTTTTTGCTCAGGGTTGTTCACATTATTAGTGACATTTTATTCTCGCCTTTCTATTGTACAGCAGATAGTTTTATTTATGTTTTTAATATGTCTGCTTCACTCACAGGGTTAAATGCTGTTTAAGAAGATAACATAGCCTACTTATTTTATTACATTTCATTTTCAACTGTTGAAAAATATTCAAAACATGTAAAACATCCCAGTGTTGTGCGTGTATAGTTTTACTGTAAAATAATGATGCATATTTAGTTTTATGTTGAGGAAAATAGAAATAAAGGAAAACTGGGATTTTGTGGTTTTTTGCTTTGTCATGGATTCATATGTGAGTGAATTTCACTAAAAAAGGTTGAAAAGGGAAACATGTTTTAAACGTCTCTTAAAAAGAAAAACCTAATCTAGAAATAAGAACAGAATAAATTAAGTTTATTGGTTGAAGTCTAGTTTCTATACATCAGAATCTATATATCTAATTCTATGTTATTGACATCACGTTGCTTAAATCCTTTGAAACAAACTTTTTCTCTTTTTCTGAATTTCATTTCAATTTAGTTTCAAGTTTTCATCCAACTATTGACTTTGTTGAATATTTGTGGTTTTTATGTCAGAGAACAATTTCATAAATAATAAATGATTAAACCTTAACTTCCCTCATTGATTTCTGTGCCTGCTTTAGATGTTGAAACGTTGACTAAAAGCTGTTTTCAGTGGGTTTTCTCACTGATCGTACATTAGGATGATAATATGATAAATAATGAATAATAAAAATAACAAACAAAATACACAAAATGACATTAAAACACACACACTAAGAGAGAAAAATACACAAGATCACTACAGAATACACACAATTAACAGACAAACATCCCACACACCAAACACACACACACTGAGAGAGAATCATTTAAATAATACACGACGACAATAAAAACACACAAAATAAGAGAAAAATATAGTGAATAATAAAACAAACAGACAATAAAATACACAAAATGATAGAAACGATCTTCATTAGAATGTTCTAATGATCTATTCAGACAAAGGGGTACTTGAGCCATAAAAGATTGAGAACCAGGGCCGTATTTGGCCCCCGGGCCTTGTATTTTGAACCTTTTACTTTGTGTTGTTGTTTTGGGTGAAACCACCAAATATCTAGTTATTTTGAATCAGGAAGAAGCTCAATGTCACAGTGTGTCTCATTGATGTGCGTGAGGAGCGTATATGAAGAGTTCTAAAGTCTCCTTCCTGGTTCCAGCACCTGGTCCACTGGGATGCAGAGAACCCAGAGAGTCTACTGGAGCTGGTGAAGGAGGTTCTCCAGCAGTACCACCACTACCAGTGCCAGCGTCTACGGGAGAGCTCCAGGCTGCTGTTTGAGTACGACAGTCTGCTGGAAGAGCCCAGCTACGGACGCAACATGGAGGTCTACGCTGGACGCAAAAACACCTGGGTTAGTTTGTTTCATTCTCTTTTAATGCTTTTACTGGAAATCTTATGCCAGTCACAACAAGTTGTTTGTTGGTTCTAATTCTACTGTAGTTTGGTACGTCCAGGGTTTTTGTTGTGAAAGGTTCTAAAAACACAACTTTGTGTCCTTTCTTTGTGTTGTTTTTCCGTAAACTTTATATTTACATATCTTTATATTCTGCCTGATTATCACACACGTACAGTGACAGTGAATAATACACCTATAATACAGGCTTTTAGACTGTGGGAAGACATTGTATCTAGAGAATAAGAGTAAATGTGTTTACGCTGGATCAGACCAGGTTAAACTGTACCCTATGATTATAGCTAAGACTAAGCACTGTTATACAAGCTCTACCTCTCATTTACAGTCCTTAGAAACACAGTCAAACAATTACAAGTCTGCACATATACAACATCTTCACCATTGTTTGGGATCAGAACCAAGAACAATCATCTCCAGAGATGGTTATTGTTTCTTCAGCCGTGCAAAGTGTATCAGCATTAATATTTCTTTATGTAGTTTAATGTAAAATATTGAAAAACATGACTTCTTGTATCAAATTTAGTTTTATGCTCATAATTTAAAGCATTTCAAACTTGTTTGGCTCAAGTCCCCCCTTTACTGTATGTCTGACAATAACATTATACTCAGCAATTTATTTATGAACATCTATAGATCATAATGATTTGTAAATAAGTAAAAAGATATATATATATATATATATATATATATATATACTGTATATATTATGGAGTCCCACCACTATAACAATATATCGTCCGTCTTTAATAATTAAATACGAGAACCTACATGAAAATAAAAATAAACCCTCAGGACCAAAAACATGACAATGACATGTTTAAGTATTACTGTAGATATGACATGTAAAATGATCACACAATGTCTCACTATGATTTACAGATGATTTCCATGTGTTTGTATGAAGCCAATTGTTAAATGAACAATAGCAACTGTAAACCAATAATACATGATTCTTTGTCCTGCTTTCACCACACGTTGTGCTCTTACGTTCATCTTTTATCCTGAATACATCTGTGTATTAAAATGCATTAACACATGCAGAAAGGAGAAGATTAATAATTAAGACAACGACAGTCTAGACAAACACATTGTCTCATGTTGCAATGAGATTTGAGGCAATGCGGAAGGGATTAATATTCTTCTGATTTGAAGCTACAAAACAAGGCAAGGCAAGGCAAGGCAAATTTATTTATATAGCGCATTTCATACTCAAGGCAACTCAATGTGCTTTACATGATAAAACATTCAATTGTTTAAAATCAATAAGAACATTTAAATCAATAAGAACAATTAAAATCATCAGTAAAATCAATTAAAATCATCAGTAAAATCATCATTACATCAACAACATGACAAAAAATCTCTCTCTCAATCATATGCAGTAGAGAAAAAAAGTTCCTTTAACTTTGATTTAAAAATGTTCACATGTGATGCTGACTTCAGCTCTGCTGCAGTTTGTTCCACTTCTTTGCAGCATAACAACTAAAAGCAGCATCACCATGTTTACTGTGAGCTCTGGGCTCCACTATCTGACCTGTGTCCATAGATCTGAGAGACCTGCTGGGTTCATACCTGACTAACATGTCACTGATGTATTCTGGACCAAACCCATTCACAGATTTATACACCAGCAGCAGAACTTTAAAGTCTATTCTGAGGCTGACTGGGAGCCAGTGTAAAGACTTTAAAACTGGAGTAATGTGCTCTGACCTCTTTGTTCTGGTTAAGACCCGAGCTGCAGCGTTCTGAACCAGCTGTAGCTGTTTGATGCTCTTTTGGGGGATTCCTGTCAGAAGACCATTACAATAGTCCAGTCTGCTGGAGATAAAAGCATGGACCAGTTTCTCCTGATCTTTCTGAGCCATTAAACCTTTCACTCTGGAGATGTTCTTTAGGTGGTAGAAGGCTGTTTTTGTGATAGATTTGATCTGACTGCTGAATGTAAGATCTGAGTCAATCAGAACACCAAGGTTTTTGACTTGGTCTTTAGCTTTTAAAGATCGAGACTCAAGATAATTGCTGACAGCAGTCCTCTTTTCATTGTTACCAAAGACAATCACCTCCGTCTTGTCATGGTTTAGTTGAAGGAAGTTTTCACTCATCCAGCAGTTTACTTTTTCTAAACAGTCACACAACACCTCAATGGGACCATGGTCATCTGGGTTCAGTGATAGATATAGTTGTGTGTCATCTGCATAGCTCTGATAATCAACCTTACAGTTCTGTAAAATTTGTCCTAAAGGAAGCATGTAAAGGTTAAACAGAAGGGGTCCAAGAACAGATCCCTGAGGAACCCCACAGGACATTGGTAATCTGTCAGATTCAAAGTTTCCAATGCTTACAAAATAGCTTCGCTCCTCCAAGTATGACTTAAACCATTGCATTACTTTTCCATTTAGTCCGACCCATGTTTGCAATCTGTGCAACAAAATTGTATGATCTACAGTGTCAAATGCAGACTTAGATCCAACAGAATGAGAACAGATACTTTTCCTGAATCAGTGTTCAACCTTATGTCATTGATCACTTTGATCAGATCAGTTTCTGTGCTGTGATGAGAACGAAAACCTGACTGAAATTTATCAAATATTTTGTTGAATGTTAAGAATTGACTCAGTTGGTTGAAGACCACCTTCTCAATGATCTTGGCCATGAATGGAAGGTTGCTGATTGGTCTATAGTTAGCCAGTATAGAGGCATCCAGTGTTCTCTTTTTTAACAGAGGTTTCACAGCAGCTACTTTCAGGGATTTTGGTACGGTGCCTGATTGGAATGAGCAGTTAATTATCTGACACAGATCAGTGACAATTGACTTTACAACAGTTTTAAAGAAGTTTGAGGGTATTGTGTCAAGGCAACACGTTGATGGATTCAGCTTCTGAACAGTTTCCTCTATTGTTTTTGGGTTCACTGTAATAAACTCTAACATTGTAATTGACTCATCCCTCAGTGGTTGAAGCTGTTCAAGCTTTTTGTGATTTTGCTGGTTTGTTCTGATGTTTGACCTTATTGATTGTATTTTTTCATTGAAATATACAGCAAATTCATTGCATTTTCCAGCTGACAGTAATTCAGGGGCTATCTGATCTGGGGGGGTTGTGAGCTTTTCAATTACAGAAAACAACGTGCGAGAGTTGTTGACATTTTTGGCAATAATTTCAGAAAAGTATTGCTGCCTTGCTTTGAACAAGCCATCATTGAATTTTCGCAGACTTATTTTGTATAGTTCTAGATGAATTTGGAGTTTTGTTGATCTCCATTTACGCTCAGCTCTTCTACAGTCAGATTTCAAATTCTGCATTATCTCAGTCCTCCTCCAAGGTATTTTCTGTGTGTTTGGTTTTCTCTTAGTTTTGATTGGAGCCACCACATCTATGACATTACAGACGTTTCTATTATACTCATCCAGAAGATCATCAACTGTCTCAGCACTCAATGTTGGTGTCATTGCTATGGCTTCCATAAACTGTGCACTTGTGTTCTCATTTATGTACCTTTTCTTTAAACACACATAACTAGGGGGAACAGATGTTACAGTCTCTAGGTCAAAAAAGACACAGAAATGATCAGATAGAGCTAAGTCTCTTACATCAACAGCAGAGATATCAACACCTTTAGAGATAACCAGATCCAAAGTGTGACCTTGAGTGTGTGTCGGACCAGTCACATGTTGTGTAAGACCAAAAGTATCCATTAAAGCATACAGTTCTTTGGAAGTATTGTCCATGTTATTGTCTACATGAATATTTAAGTCACCTGTTGTTATTAAAAAGTTGTATTCAGTGCATACAACTGACAGCAGTTCAGCGAACTCATCCATGAATTCTCCAGAATATTTTGGGGGTCTATAAATGACTAAAAACAGAACTCTTGAATCACCCTTCAGTAAGAATGACATATATTCAAAGGAGATAAAATCACCAAATGTTATTTCTTTGCACTGAAATATTGATTTAAAAATGGCAGCAACTCCACCACCTTTCCTGCAAGTACGACACTTATTTAAATAAATAAAGTCTTGTGGCGCACTTTCATTGAGAATAGTATTACTGATACCATCATTCAGCCATGTTTCATTAAGAAATAAAAAGTCCAAGTGATGTGTCAAAATAAAATCATTAATTAGTAGTGACTTGTTAACAAGAGATCTAACATTAAGAAGAGCTAATTTTAAAAACTTTACTGGAGACACTGGTGGACTTTTTGGATGACATGTTATAGGAGTCAAATTTTTATCTCTATAAAGCTTTTTGCTTTTCTTTAATTTCACAATTTTACCTGTGTTACCTGTCACCACAGGAATTAAAGAAGCTGCATTAACTCCATAAGGCCCTGACTTTTTCTGGTTGTTCCTAAAAATAGAGCTATTGCAGTCTGGACCCAGCACACATCAGGCCTGTGTCGCTCTAAGTTGAACACAGCTGGCCTGAGGAGAAGAGTGATCCTGAGCCTGGTATCACTGAGGAGGGATGGGTGGTGCAGATTGACCATGGTGGGGTAAAGGGTGGGGTGTTAGTCTTGTGCCAGCCAGAACCAGCTCGTTCATCTGGGCAGTTAAATCCAAGAAGGCAGGGGTAGGAGAGAAGCTGGATGAGGTGGAAGTAGGTGAATTTTGGGGTGAAGCAGGTGGGTCCTGAGATGCGGGGGTTGGGTTGACCTCTTCATTTTGGCGATTTTGATTTCTTGCTGGAAGCTCATTGACTCCATGTTCTTTCCTTGTTGTTTTGTTCTCCGATGGTACATGTTGTCCTCTGTCTTTATCAGAACTGATAGCAGTGTGACTGGTGAAGTAAAACAAGTTGGATGTGAAGAGTTTTACTCCAGCCTTGTTTAGACACAGTCCATCTGCTCTAAAAAGATGACGACGTTCCCAAAAAATAGGAAAATTTTCTATAAAATTTAGTGAAAGGGCAGCACAAGCCGAAGACAGAAATTTATTCAAAGAGTAAATCCTTGAGAATTTCAGATCTCCTTTGCGGACTGGAGGTATCGGGCCACTGATGAACACTTTAGGCTGTATACAGCTCACAGTTTTTAGCAGATGGGTGAAATCCAGCTTTAACACCTCAGACTCCTCCTTGGCTAAATCATTTAACCCAAAATGAATCACAACATTTTTCAAATGTGGGTAATCTGCAACGATATGCAGGGTCTTATTATATTTAGAGCTTTTATTTAATGCAAGGCTGCAACAATGTCTATTAATTATATTTTATAAATAGCACATTTTACATTTTCATCAAGTTATTCTATGATAATTCTGACCAAAAATGACCCGTTGTTTAAAGAGTTCAACATGTCTCTAGTTTCAGATAGCTGTGTTATTTACTACAGACAATAACAATAATAACAATAACATCAACAGGGACCCTCCAAAATAAAGGTCCCAGAGAGCGGGGACCCTCCAAAATAAAGGTCCCAGAGAGCAGGGACCCTCCAAAATAAAGGTCCCAGAGAGCAGGGACCCTCCAAAAAATAAAGGTCCCAGAGAGCGGGGACCCTCCAAAATAAAGGTCCCAGAGAGCGGGGACCCTCCAAAATAAAGGTCCCAGAGAGCAGGGACCCTCCAAAATAAAGGTCTCAGAGAGTGGGGACCCTCCAAAATAAAGGTCCCAGAAAGCAGGGACCCCCACTGTAGCTGAAGGTGGTGGAACACAGACATCAGAATCAGAAATGTTTTATTTGCCATGTACAGTTTTAAGGACAGTACAAGGAATTTGAATTTGAACATTGAAGAACAGTCATGTGGAGACAGGACCATCTATAAGGGGGAATAAAGGAGAGATTTTTGGGGTCCATCCATAAAGTCAGTAAAATGATGGTCCATTGTTCTATGAATCTGTGATAACCACATTTATTTATTCATCTGAATAATATCCACTGTTATCCAGGAACGTTTAGTATTATATATACAACCAAAAATGGTGGTGAAATGGTTAAAAGTTGTAAATCAGAGTGGATAAAAACAGTGGTAAAAAGAGTTGAAAGTGTCAATTATGGCTTAAAGAGGCACAAATGGCAGGAGGGGCTGTTGGGGTAATGTCACTTAAAAGTAGGAACAATTAGTTTAAACTGGAAAATAATGGACATGACAAATGATGACTGTGGTTAAATTAGGAATAAATAATCATAAATCTGGTGAAAAGAGATTAAAAGTAACAATAATAGGTCAACATATGTGACATTAGGTGTAAAAGTGATGGAAAGGGTTTATAAGTGCTGAACATGTCTAGAAAGTGGAGAAAAGTCATTGAAATGTGATGTAAAAGTGTCAGAAATGGGAGAAATGAAGCAAAAATACATTAAAAGGAGCAAAAATATGGAAAAAAAGTGATGAAAATAGGTTAAAATATGGTGAATTTGGTGTAGTAGCAGAAAAAGATATACTTAGTTTCTTGAAGGCATCTGGCGACCCCCTCCCAGTGTATCACAACCCCAAATGGGGTCCTGACCCCAAGATTGAGAACTCCTGTATTATATCACAGAGACTGCCTTGTAAAATTAATTCAGTTCAACTTCATTTGTATAGCGCAATTTACAGCAAAATCATCTCAATGCACTTATCAAAATATAAAAATCATAATAAGAAAGAAAAAACCAACAAGATCCACATGAACAAGTATTTAGTGACAGTGAGAAGAAACAAGTCCTTTGAACAGGAATAAATCTCTGTTAGAACCAGGTTCAGAGGTGGCAGCCATCTGCGTGGACTGGTTGTGGTTAGTAGACAGAAGGACCAACAGAACAGGATAGAGAGATAGAACATCAGAGTGTCTCAGACTAGTTGAGCCGTGAACCACAGATCAGGAAGTGACATCATCAGCTTCACCTGAAACAGAGCAGAGAGAAAAGAACGAGGAGAAGACACTGACTGCAGAAAAACATGATACATTATTATCAGGTCATCATGTGTTGGTCTTGGACCTCTCTCCTAGTGCCTAGTCAGCACTTATTATAAAGATGATCAATCTCTTCCTGTTTATTGATAAGATATCAGTGACTCTAAGGTCTGTAAATGTTTATAGACGAGTCCATGTCTGCTGTAGTGGTTATGTTATGTTATGTTATGTTATGTTATGTTATGTTATGTTATGTTATGTTATGTTATGTTATGTTATGTTGTGTTGTGTTGTGTTGTGTTGTGTTGTGTTGTGTTGTGTTGTGTTGTGTTATGCTATGCTATGCTATGTTATGCTATGCTATGCTATGCTATGCTATGCTATGCTATGCTATGCTATGCTATGCTATGCTATGCTACTCTACGCTACGCTATGTTATGTTATTATACGCTTCAGTAAATAAGTAGGTTTTAAGTTTAACCTTAAAGGTGGAGGGAGTCACAGCTTCCTGTACTGAGACTGGGAGCTGGTTCCAAAGGGGAGGAGCCTGGTAGCTGAGTAACCTAACGTTCTCCTCCTAGCTCAGACGGGGGTTGGTCTTGGTTCTCATACAGTAGATCATCATTTATTCAAAGTGTTTTAGGGATTAAAGAAATGGTTTGAATTCTAATAATCAGACAGAAACTGCTTTAATAATATCTTCATCTTTTATGAGTTTTTTTAACACTTGTAAATAGTGCTCTTGATTTGAAGTTAACAAGAAGTTTAGTCAGTAGCACAATCATAGGTGGAGATGTTTAGCCTCAGTGTGCTTCAGCTTTTTAACCATGGACGTTCCAGATGCATCTTGGGAAACTTAGAAATATACTTCATTGGGAACGCTCACCACCCTTATCATACTATATAGTAGACAGTAGCTATCTCCTATATACTATAATATATAGTAGACAGTATATACTACACTGTATAGTAGACAGTATATACTATAGTAAATAGTACATAGTGTATACTTTAGTATATAGTAGACAGTATATACTATAGTAAGAGTAGACAGTATATACTATAGTATATAGTAGACAGTATATACTATCGTAAATAGTACATAGTGTATACTATAGTATATAGTAGACAGTATATACTATAGTATATAGTAGACAGTATATGCTATAGTATATAGTAGACAGTATATACTATAGTAAATAGTACATAGTGTATACTATAGTATATAGTAGACAGTATATACTATAGTATATAGTAGACAGTGTATACTATAGTAGATAGTAGACAGTATATACTATAGTATATAGTAGATAGTATATACTATAGTATATAGTAAACAGTATATACTATATAGTAGACAGTATATACTATAGTAATATACTCATTGAGTTTGTAGTGTTTAGTATGTTAGTGGAACATTTAGAACACAGACAAAGTTCCTAAAACAAGTGGAAATAAAGCAGACTGTACAGGGAGTCATTGTAGGGAAGTGATCTAAAATAGATATAATAATAATAGATTATAATGACTCAACAAATCATTTGGAAACTCTTCTCCTAGATTGTTAAAGTTCAGGGTGCGAGAAAACCTTTCCTCATTCCACATTATCTTAGATGTAGATATTAATAACATAGTTTCTCTCTCCTGCAGTCTAATCCGTCAACCTTGGTTTGAATGTTCTACAAAGACCTCATTGGTTCAGGATATCCAGGATCTATCAATACATGTTCAATCAATACATGTTCAATCAATACATGTTCAATCAATACATGTTCAATCAATACATGTTCAATCAATACATGTTCAATCACTGAACAGTCACTGAATCTGAAGAACACAGTGATGTGTCGACTCTGAGAACCGCTTTGTTTCTCTGTGTGTGTGTGTGTGTGTGTGTGTGTGTGTGTGTGTGTGTGTGTGTGTGTGTGTGTGTGTGTGTGTGTGTGTGTGTGTGTGTGTGTGTGTGTGTGTGTGTGTGTGTGTGTGTGTGTGTGTGTGTGTGTGTGTCTCGTCGGTTAAAAAAACACAAGAACCGCTCGTTTACGTGTTCCGTCACTTTCTGAGCTCTCGGTACCTCCCCGCATGCTCGACATCACTTCCTGCTTCATTGTGAATTCAGTGGCTACTTTTGCTACTTTCTTTTATATATTTTAATGTATATTTGTCATGTGATTCACATTACATTTGTTTAGTAGTAAAAAGTTAATTATTTTCATTTTTAAATAGTTAAATGTTTGTTTTTGCACTATGTATTTATTTTTTTGTTTTTTTTTTACATTAGTAAATAATATTTATTTAATTTTACATTATTGTTGGTAATAAATTAATTTAAGCATCAGAAGAGCCACTTGGTTAGCTCTCTGAGCCAAAAGAACCGGTTCTGTAGAAAGAGCTGGAGTTCTTCTCACTGTAAGTGAAGCTAACTAGGATCTAAGAGTCATCTCTAATGGAACAGGAACAGGATGTTTCACTATGAAGTGGAACGAGACGGGAGTGAAAATCCACTTTTGTGGAGTTGAAGTTTCTAACATAATGAAACAATCTTCTTCTCTTATCTGGTCCTGACCTTCACCATCCAGGATCTATTTAATAAAGCCTTTTAACCAGTCCTCAGTGTTTTTCATTTTGTGTTTTTGCTTATTTATTACACACACACACACACACACACACACACACACACACACACACAAAACAAACTTCTATTTTTGTTATTTTTTTTTCAGACTGGAGAGTTTTCAGCTCGATTCCTTCTCAAACTTCCCGTGGACTTCAGCAACATTCCTGTTTATCTCCTAAAAGTAAGAAACACCTTTTTTTTATACTATATTTAAAGTTTGAAGAATTGGCTTTTTAGCTATTTACGTCTATAATGGGGTTCTCCAATGACTTTTGCCCAGGGGCCACTTTATGTCAATGACTGTCAAGTCAAGGGCCAAATTGTCTGTTTTTTCCCATTTGACTCGTTGTTACATGTACATATGTTGTTTCCACCATTATTATTATTATTATTATTATTATTGCTTTTGATGACAGTGACAGTCTGCATGCATATTAAGCATATTAGTTAAACAAATTTCCAGTAAAAACCAAAAACTGATTTAAACTGGAGATGTTCTTGGTCTACCAGGTGTTTCTTCACTATGGTCATGATGTTTAAAGTTCTGCTCCTTTGATCTGGTGAGATGTGGTTCTGAGCAACCAGGGGTTTTCAACCTTGGGGTCACCTGGAATCAAAATAAGGTCACCTGAAACGTCTAGTAATTGGTAAGAATGCATCGATCCAATATTTGGCATCGGTATCGATCTGAAGAAAATTCTGGATCAGGAATCCTAAAACTCTATTCATTCAAAATCTGGATGGATGATGGATGTTTAACTTTTATTTACACTTAAATATTTTAAAGAGAATAATTATGTTTATTTCTAACCAACCTAGTTAGGCTGTTTTTCCCCCAATTTCAGTATCTTTATTATTTCATTTGTATTTGATTTTACATTGTTCGTTGCGTTGACTTGACCAAGCTTTTAGTTATTGTTGTAGTGAGTTATTAAATAAACAAGTAACTGTACATTTATATCTGTTTATTTGGGGTTTTTTGACGCATGAAAGAACGATCCCAGTATTTTCCACCCAATGAGACACTTTTTTATGTATCAGGATCAGATCAGTATCAGCCAATAAACAACACCATATTATTATATCATATTATTATTCAAATGAACACAATAAATATCAAATAACTGTATTCTTTACTTTCTCAAATATAAATCTAGTTAAAATAAATTGCAGAATGAAATATCTGAGGTGGTCTGTGTGTGTGTGTGTGTGTGTGTGTGTGTGTGTGTGTGTGTGTGTGTGTGTGTGTGTGTGTGTGTGTGTGTGTGTGTGTGTGTGTGTGTGTGTGTGTGTGTGTGTGTGTGTGTGTGTGTGTGTGTGTGTGTGTGTGTGCTAGGGGGCTGTGAGTTGACTAATCAGCAGCCGTCACTGCTGATCTGCTCTGAGCCGTGTGGAGTCTGCAGGCAGCACATCTCTCTCTCTCTGTGTACCCCCCACCCCCCCACCCAGCATGCTACAGGCCTCCACTCTCTGGCCTTTTCCAGCTCAGCCACTTGTTTCTAAGGGAAATGATAGTAAACATAAGGAAACCAGCGTCTCCCCCCCCGCACCCCCAGTCCACCCACATCCATGTCTGTCAGACCTGAAGCCCTGAAACCCGTCTAAGGGTTTTTTGAAAACCCTCAACAACAACAAAAAATCCCATTTTCTACACAAACCAGTGTGTAATTCTCTTATTTCTCCTGTGCCTGCCTGTCTGGAGGCAGAAAAGTTTCCAGACTCCGCCCCCAGCGTACCACTGTTGGTGACTGTGTTCTGGGCAGCAACGCTGCTGTCACTTAGAGAAACCAGGCAGATGCTGACACCTCCACCAGTGGGTGGTGCTTCCATTACGGAGCCAAACGCACAATATTGTCAAAGAAAAGTTTTCTGTAATTTTTTTATGATTTTATTAGAGAGGAAATGTTGGATGCTGACGAGCGTTTCTATCACTCTAATCATATCGCTCGCTTTGCTTCCCATATTCACACGTACAGACAGAAACACAGTATTATGCTGTATTTGGCAGCGAGGGTATACATAGCATCACCCAGGGAGTGCTTGGAGATGAGGAATAGTATCGACTGGCGGAGAGAAAAGTAATGAACATCAGCCCACACCTTGTCCACCTACGCGTTACTGAGGAGCTGGATTATGCAGCAGCATATAGACTGGACTCTTAGAACACTAGTGTACTGTACGACAAGCCCATGACCTGGATTCTCTGCTTGACAGTTGTCGCGCAATTAGTTCTGTCAGTGCTGGCGCCGTCTCAACATTGTTGTTTTCATGCATTACACACCCCTGCACTGCAGCGGCGTACTTATCTAGAGCAAATGAAGTGCATTTAATTCACTCCTGCAGCTTCTGACAGAGGAAACAAACATGTTCCATATAGGAAGAGTCAGTGTGTGTGTGTGTGTGTGCGTGCGTCACAGATTATCCTCTACTTGTGGGTCAGTGTTGAAAACGTTCAGATGTTCAGTCTTGGTGAATAAGGTTAAAGGTCAGAATTGCTTGATTAGGTTCATCAGATGTCAATGAACCACAAGTTTATAAAACACTGAAAATAATATATGAACACGTCTTTTATCTAAAGTTATTCTTTAATCCCCAATGAGCCTGAAAAGTCTTTCAAATTCTTTTAAAGAGAAATTTGGCATCCATCCATCCATCCATCCATCCATTCCGATGGTGTCTGTAATCCAAGCTTTCTTTATATGATCAAAGACTACATTTCCCACACTTCTGTTTGTCTGTCCTGCTTTGGGACTAAAAGTGACTTCAGCGACTATAGTTTCTTAAATCACCCGTAATGAGTCATCATAGTCACACTTTTTGCTCTCTTCATCTCTTTGTCTACTGCCAATTTCACATCTCATTTTCATATGAAACATGGCTGATCCTTCCATGACTGTAGCACCCATGCTCATGTCGTACAGGACGGTTACCCTCATACACCCACCATGACTCTTTCCTCCATGTTCCTCCAGTCACATGACAACCAGGTTAGTAGGGATGGAAGGATATCTCATAAATCTGCTAAAAATCAATGCAAATAAGAGGTGATGAAAATTGCAATTTGATTTACAATTTTTAAAAATAGTTTATACATTTAAATGCATATTCAAATTTTGTTTTATTTTTTTTCCAAATACCATGTTTTCCACATACATTTTTTTAAAATTCAGTTTTTTTTAGAAATATTAATCAGTTTTTTCAGAAAATGTGTTTTTAACTCATAGGAGGAAACAAAATGGAGTTGATTGAGTTGCTGGAATCTAGTGAGTTGCATGGCTTGAAGTGAGGTCATGTGACATTGTGTCATTGACATTGAATTAGAGTTAGATCTAGTCTCTAATCCAGTGGTCTCCAACCCGTCGATGGCGATCGACTGGTCGATCTTTGAAACACTGCCAGTAGATCTTCTCCCGTGTAAGAAAGTCCATCAATCCTCACCACCTCCGTTAAGGACTCAGGAGATCCTGCTAATTCATGTGTAATCATATGATACATATGTCTGATTAAACCATGAATAAATGCAATATTTGTTTGGATAGGGTCCGTAATGGGCCCGTTGGCAGCCCCGGAACGTCGGTTTTTTTCCCCCCATGAACACGTGGTATTTTATTTTGAAAATAATCCAGCTATATTATTCTGTCTATGTACTACTTATTTTTGCTAACTTGCTGCAGCACAGCTCCAGCGTCCAGCAAAAATAGAAGTGCTACATATTTACTGCAGAGGGCAGCAGCATGACTCAGCAGCATGACTCAGCAGCATGACTCAGCAGCATGACTCAGCAGCATGACTCAGCAGCATGACTCAGCAGTGACGGTGCTGTGCTGGAGCACATTACCATGCGGTGAAAAGTGACACATTGACTTTAATGGAAACCCATCAGCTGCGTTGCTGTTTCGCAGCAGTTACGGTGCAGTTACGCGGTCAGGACCCCTTAGCGGCAAAACACAACGGTGTAAAAACCATAGCTGCCCGTTTAGATGCCTGAACAAAACCAGAATACAAATGAAAGATAGGAAATGTATAATAATCGCAAAAAATGATTAAAAAAATGAACACAAATACATTATGACTGATGAATGTTTCTGTCAATCCAGTCCTTGTATTTTTTCAGTGTAACAGGCACATTAAGTTGACCAATAGGATCAAATGACACGGCCAGTTTAATATGCTAGTTATAGATAGCATTTTGGCTTCATTATTTTTGAATGTTGGACAATAGCATTTCATGTAATTCAAATAAAGATAGCCTGAATAAAAAAACATCATTGGGTAGATCTTACCGTCACCAAGGTGGTGGTCAGGTGGTTGGAGACCACTGAACTAGATTCATTCAGTGTGAACACACCTTTACTGTCTATACAAAGCTCTCTAAATGTTGAAATGGTGATAACATTTAGAATATTAAAATAGTAGTAATAGTTCCATACAGTGACGTGCAGTGACCACTAGGGTTGGGTAGGCACGTTGCAATTCGAGACCACCAATGACAATTTCATATGTTTCTGCTGGCAAGTGTCAATTCAATTCAAATCAATTTTATTTGTATAAAGCAATTTCCAACAAAGTCATCTCAATGTACTTATCAAAATATAAAATTCATAATAAGAAAGAAAAAACCCAATAAGATCCACATGAACAAGTATTTATCATCTAACAAAATCAACATCATAAACACCATTAAAGAAACATAAACATTATTTAATATAGCCTCCATACTCTCCAACAACATATATCTCATGACACGACAGCACATCTGTTGTTTGTGTTGGAAACACAGAAACATGGAGAAAATAACAACAACAACAACAACTCAGAACATCCTCAGTGAGGAGCATCCACAAAGTCAATCCTTCCTTTTGTTCCATTCACTGTAGAAAGAACCAACAATGTTCTGACCTTATCTTTGCTGAAGCTCTGGTAGCTCAGGTGTTGGTCTCCATCTTTTAAAAGCTCTCGTTTTATTTATCGTCTCTAGTGCTGTCATCCTGTCTGTAGTGTTATCCCGCCCACTAGCTAGAGAACATAGCAGCAGTGGTCACATGGCATCTATTCACTAATGCACTGTAAACTTACATATAGCATTTAGCATAGCACATTTACGTCCAAAGGCAGCTCTCTACGCTGCCTTTGGACGTAAATGGTTGTCATCTTGGGGAACTGACTGCACATGCGCAAACATAAAAACACGCTAACAGGAACAGAGGCAGAGCAGCAATGTGCCTTTGGGAGAGGGCGTGGCCTCCCTCTGCCTTACAGCGGAGTGAGACTGTGCAGCCGTACCAGGATAATCAAAATATCAATTCACCCTTGGGTAGGCACTGCCTACCTTGCCTACCCTGACGGCACGTCACTGGTTCCAAATATATTGATAAAATGCCTCAAGGGGTGGAAAGAGGAGGATTTTCACCATTTTTTATTTCCCCTTCAACTCCAGCACTGCTCAGCACCAGTTGTGCTTCTTTATTTACTATGTCCTGCAGAATTAAAGTGTTTCCAGAGTGAGTCTGAGCCATGGGCCAGGTGCTGTAGGTACCGTAGGTACCGTAGGTAGAGGTCATACTGTTCACCCTGATTAGAATCAGCTTGGTGATGAAATGTGCAAACGTCCTTGCTTGAGGAGGCAGGGTTGGGCTGTGAAATGTGTTCTAACGCTGAGATGTTGCTGGTGGGCGCAGAGCTGTGGAGGACGAACATCACCTGGAGCAACACATGGTCCACATGGGCTGAGCTCATGCTCACCTCAGTGGACACGCTTACCTTCCTGCATGGAGCCTCGGGGGGGCGGGGCCTACAACAGGGTTTTAGTTCTTTTAATGTTTCAGCTCCTAACAGACAAAACAACAAAGATCAAAGGACACATGGAGCAGAAATGAAGGCTGAGACATGTTAGCAGTGCCCCCCCCCCCCATATACTTTAAAGGTCATATGGTCCTATCTCACATATGTTAAATCACTCATTCTTTATCACTACCTTTCTTTCTACGCTGTTTTTATGGTATCCTGTCATTAAGCACTGGGCTTTCACCTCCTACAGTATGTTCACCATTTTATGTTTTTTTAGCACATGTTTCTCACATGATCATTTCATGTCATTTTTACCAATTATTCTGTGATTATTTAATATTCACACTGTAAATATTTAGTTTGATCTGATCAACACCTTTACAGATATGGACAATGTAGTGAGGGGGTGTGTCCTTTATTTCTTCCATGTTCATCTTCCAATATGTCTGTAACTCCATCACATATAAAGGTAAATATGGTATAGTAATAAGCTCCACCCACTCTCTCAGAATATAGAAATAGATCTGCTATACATCCTATCTGGTGGACATGTCAGCTCCTCTAAATAGTCACTAAGTCAGTGTGTGTTTGGGTCTGGAACATGTTTGGGTCTTCAGTAAACTACTTAGCATATGTCTCAGCTCCCTGTAATGTGATCAGCTTAGAGCTATGAACATAGACTGTTCACATCACTAATGATTAGTCACAGATATACATTGGTTCTAGACTCACACGCTCTGGAAATATGAGCATATACTTTATTTTTACTATTTTCATTGGTCCATAACTGTATGAAGGAATGTAATAAATAATCTGATCTGTTTTAATTTATAGTATAAATGTTTCTTTTTTCTTATAATATGAAACAATTTTTTTTTTTAATGAGACTTCTTCATTTTTATTTTGGACCCAAACTTTGTGTTATTTCACCACTGGTGAATATTAAAATCCTTTACATCAGGCCATTGTAGCTTAGCTCTGTGTCTGATAAACATTTATTGTTTATTCATTTTTCATGAGTAACATAAAAAATATTAAAAAAAAATTCATCAGCAAAACTTTTATTTTGAAAACGTATTATTTAATATGAAAAAATTTCTCATGTTCTACATTTTCTCATTTTTATTTGTTTTTCTGAGAGAGTAGGTGGAGCTTATTACTATACCATATTTACCTTCCCTATGTGCTGGAGTTCCTGATATATTGGACGATGAACATAGAAGAATAAGAAGGACCCCCCCCCCACTAAATTGACCATATTACGTTCTGTGTCTGTGCACGTTCCCATGTGTGATGTTCATCTTCTACATAATCTCATCACGTTAACAGGTTGTTTCATGAGACCTGAGAATGGTCAGTTAAGTGTTGTGCTGCCCTGCTTGTGTTAAATAGATGAGATTTTATAGTACAAGGCACCGCTAACAGTGATTCATTCAGCAGCAGATATCTGAAATAAGCTCAGCAACTGAACGCTCCTTGCCACAAGGCCAGTGTGTTGATCTCAACATGTTCCGCTGTCGTCTTGGTCCCATTGCCCCCAGCGTCGGTCCTCCCCCTGGGCTCTCACGAAAGTGTGTAGCCCGGCTCCAGTTCCTAATACTACGATATCAGAGCTTCGGACAAAAGCGAAAGCTGTCGTCTCGAAAGACGCAACGCTGTCCTCGTCTCAGATGGTCCAGCTCACGTTGGCCTGCATCCCTGCTAACACCTGTGCTAGCTACCTTGTGGTAGCGTTAGCTAAGCCACCTGCTCTCCTGACGGAGACTAAACCACCTCTCACCGAGGGAGTGGGATGCTCTGGGGCTCGCCTCTGTCGATGTGAGGGTAAAATCTATGTGAAAGACAAGCACAAAGTCTGCCCAAGCTGCCTAGGTCTGGAACATGCCCATATGGCGGTTGAGACTCCAGACGCGTGCCTCCACAGGAGGATGGCATGGCAGATTGGACTGTCCGAGCAGGACTCCTTCCCTCCTGACGACGTCCCCGTAGAGGCCGGTGAGGTAGAGGCTCCGCTGATGGACACTGCTCAGGTTTCCAGCTGGGGTTCCCAGCTCAACCTGGTGACTCCGTCCCCGCTTCACAAGGATATCCTCGTGATTGACTGTAGAGAGATTAATGGGGACTCCTCTGACCCTCTTGGCTTGGGTGTGCTCACTCCAGGGGGTGTTGCCCTATTCCACCGGCATGCGCAGGGACCTGCTGTCACAAGGGAGGGGCACAGTTTTCCAACCGCGTCCAGACCGTCTGGCGCTGTGGGCTTGGCCCCTGAGTGGCTCAATCTGTCAACCGTGGGATTATCACAGTGTGATCGCCACCATACAGAGTGCTTGAGCCCCCTACACGAGGTCTCTTTATGATTCTAGGTGGAAGCTATTTCAGAGGTGGTGCCTCCAGAGGAACCACATCCCTTTTCGGTGCCCGGTGGGAGTGATTTTGTCATTTTTGCAGGACCTGATTGACAAAAACAAAGCCTTTTCCCCTGTGAAAGTGTATTTGGCTGCGATCGCCGCCCGTCACGTTGGCTTTGGGGATAAGTCGGCCTGTCAGCACACACTGATCTGCCGGTTTTATGAAGGGAACACGTAGACTCCTCCCCGTGTCCAGACCACTGGTGCCACTGTGGGATCTGGCGGTGGTTTTGGAGGGACTTAAACGTCCTCCTTTCAAACCACTAGAGGAGGCGGGCCTGAAGTTCGCCTCTCTTAAGGCTGTCTTGTTACTGGCTCTGGCTTCGGCCAAGAGTGTCAGTGACATTCATGCGCTCTCCGTTTATCCGTTGTGCGCTCAGCTTTTCCCAGGTGATGCGATAATCATCCTGAGACCCAACCCGGCCTTTGTGCCGAAGGTTGTGGGCTCGTGTTCTCCCATTGACCTTTTGGCCTTTACTGCCACATGGAATGAGCAGTGGTCGAATGTGCAATGTCCAGTCCATGCGATCCGCACTTATATGGATATGACGAGGAGCCTCAGGAGGAGCAATCAGCTGTTTGTCTCCTGGGCCAATCCCCTCAAGGGGAAGCCTGTTACTAAGCAACGCCTGTCAAACTGGATGGTGGGGGCTATTGCTTTGGCTTACTCGAGTCAGGGTCTGCAGCCGCCCGTCGGTCTGCGTGCACACTCAACTCGGGGTCTTGCCACATCCTGGGCTTCATCCTGTTCAGGACATCTGTGCAGTAACGAGTTAGACCTCGCCCCTCACGTTTGTCCGCTTTTACATGCTGGACGTTTCCGCCTGTGCGTGGCACGGGCGATTTTATTGTCCTGATGTGATCAGACTTCTTCCCTGGAGGTTGATATCGATCGATAAGCATTTCTGCACTACGGGTTTCCATATCCCATAGAGAGACATCTCACAAATTAATATGAAATATAACTTTAGGTTATGTATATAACCCCGGTTCTATGAGTAATATGAGTCAGATGTCTGACCAAACTACCCTTCTTGCTCGAACAAGGAGAAGAGGTGCTTATTTTTGAATGGTGCGCGTCTGTCTGTGTCCTCCTTTTATATGAGGTGGGTCTCCCCCTAGTAGATGGTAGTGCTTCACCGGCCAATAAGGCCCTGTCTCCACATGACTGTTTTTCAATGTTCATGTCTGTGTTCAACCACCTTCAGCTACAGTGGCTCTCTGGGACCTTTATTTTAGGGGTATTAGGCTGATGAAAGTTGAGAACCACTGGTCTACACTGGTCTCACATACTCACAGCCCGCTCTCGTCCTTCTTTGCCCTGTCCTCCCTAACTCTATTACCCTTGTATTTCCCCCCTCACTCAGTTGTAATGCTGCCATTTCTTTTTATATATTTTCCCCAACTAAAGTCTATCTAAACCTTCCTTATTTATGCAATATGATAAATATACTGTACTTTTTTTGTTGCAAGAATAAAACAGGGATATTAACCTCTGACAACAGATAATGACATTGTAAAAAATAAAATTAAGCATGTTTGAACCTTTAAGGTAGTTTAATTCTCACTCTTTAACTCCTGTTTGCCTGCTGTGTATCTGCTGACCTTAGGTATGGTCGCACTAAGCCCAGGGCTTCCCTACATCCTCGTTTTGTCTCTTTCAGCTTTGCACGCTCCAACTAGAGCGCTCGCCAGCCGCTAATTATTTGTACTCTAATTATTTTTGGTCTCTGATCCTCGTACAGCCCCTTCAGCACACACACACACACACACACATACACACACACACACACACACACACACACACACACACAGTTGTAACCTTTTGCTTTCTACAGGCAGCCACTCACAGGGTCACATAGAAGCTGAGCCCTGGGCTGTCGCTCTGTCTTATTATTATTTGTTGTGTTGCTGGCGTCATTGACTTGATTATTGCTGCGCTTTCATTTCATTTTCTTTTATTTGTTTTACTTCTAACTAAAACCGTGCTGGGTTTGCTGTTTTTTTGCTGTTTAATGTGCTTTATAGTTAGAAATCACTTGTTTTTGTGATGGTCTTTAGATTGGCTTTAGGACACTCTTCCTTGTGGATATAAACTGAAGCACTGCTTTCAGGATGAGGCCTTGATGTTTAACCATCACACTGGAACATATATAACATATTCCTCAAATGTTGGCACATTGAAATCCAACCATGTTTCTCAGTCAACACACAAACCCAACAATGTATCATGGGAGTCAGCCCAAATCAAAGCAAGGCAAATTTATTTGTATAGCACATTTCATCCACAAGGCAGTTCATTCTGCTTTACACCAGTGTTTCTCAAATGGGGGTACACGATGGCACTAGCTGGGATACTTGAGACAGAGTGGAAAATTTACAAATGAAAGCATTAAAAATACAGGATTTTATCATTTTTACATTTAATTAAAATTACAATCATAATAATGATTATAGAAATTATTTTGATTAAAACATGAACTGAAAATCTAATCCAGGAAATGACCGGATATCGCCGAATCGATTTTTTTCAACACCCCCATTATCTGACCTTTGTCCATAGATGTGAGAACTCTGGGCTCGACTATCTGACCTGTGTCCATAGATATAGATGATCTGATCATAAACCTCACAGTTGTGTAGAATTAGTCCTAATGGAAGCATATAAAAGCTAAACAGAAGAGGTCCAAGAACAGAGCCCTGAGGAACCCCACAGGACATTGGTAATCTGTCACATTCAATGTTTACAATGTTTGCAAAATTAGAAACTTATAAACCCCACAGTTTATAAGAATAAAAACTTATTTTTTAACAACTAGGTTTCTAAACATATTTCCTGTTAAAATAGTTTATTATGGAATAAACTTACAATGATCAGTGGTTCCATAAGATCTGATTAATTCATCAGGTTGATCACGTAGGTGTTGTTAATGCTGAGCTATTGATTACAGCCACCCACTCTCCCTGCCTTTGTATTTGTTTATTAGATCAGTGGTGATTTTAAATTAAAATATGCTAACTGCAGTGGTAACAAACTAAAAAAAGTCATTGTTACGATTATGCAGATTGCTTTGAGCAGTAGAAAAAAAACCAACACAATGCAAAATGTATATTTTCAGAAGGAAATGTCTCTGTATGAAATGTTGATCCTTACTTTAATTCTACCAAAATAAGCCTGTGCTGTTTTTCTTTAGTTACATGTGAAGGAATTAAAAGCTCATAAGATAGGATGGATTAAAGCTGTCAGGAGCACATTTTGCACGCTCAGCACAAAGGCATTCAACCTTTTCCAAGTCCACTTCTGCTGTTTCATTTGCAGAACTATATGTTCAGCACATGAGTCAGAGAGGTTGTCAGGACCTTTTATTAGGAATATTCCACTATTGTGGCATTTAGCAGTGAGTCAAACTGTCTATAATAGAGGTTTTATACTTATACATCTATTTTTAATAAGCATTTCATGTCTGATCATTTGTATTTGTAGTTTGGGGTTGTTTTTTAATCATAAACAATCATCCCTCATTATTTGTTGATTCTGGTAAATCTGTAGTTTTTCTCTGGTTTTGTGCAGCTCTATTTTAGATAACGTGGCTTTACTGAATAATGCTGATCCAAATCCTCTCTATTTATTGTAATATCCTGGATGGCTCAAATTATATAGAACATCAACAGAAAGTGTAGGTAGAAGGACTGTGGGAGAATTAGCTTTAAAAATATGTTATCTTTTAAAACACTGGTTCTCAATCTTTTATGGTTCCATAAGGTGACCCCCAAGCGATCTGGGCTCCACCTCGGGCATGGAGGATCTACACTTTGCTGTGGTAATGGTGACAAGGAAAGCAGTTTTTGCTGATAACCATCTCAGATCTGCCTCTGCCATGGGCTCAAAAGGAGGTAGACATAGGCTGTCGAGCACAAGGGACAGGTCCTTAGCTGGTGCTCTCTGGGTTTGAGGTTTGCGAAGCCTCATAGCCCCCCTCAAAAAGAGAGAAACCAACCTGCGACACCCAACAGTGCTATTTTCTACCCGAGCATGGCGAGAGGAAATGGCAGCTACATAAACTCTCAGGGTAGAGAGGGAATGACCAGTATCTAAAAGTTATTGCAAGAACTCTAGGATTGACAGCACAGAGCAGTGCTCGGGGTCTAGATTCCTGCCTGAACACCAGGCTGAGAACAGCTGCCACCTGTTTTTGTGCAGCAGCTGTTTGGGCCCTGCAGTGGTCAAACTCGCAGCTGAAGGGGACTAGGGTCGGGGTTCTCTGCAAGAGAAGAGAAGTCTACTCTCGCCCTGCCGAAGTGGTCCCAGATGCTGAGAACCACCTTCGGATGCAAACGCCACTCCCCCGGGGAAGGCTTGCCCTGAGATAAGAAATCTTCCCCCTGGTTTCTTTCCCCGGGTAGGTACATTTCCCTCAGTCAAGCCCAAGTCAAGATTTCTCGGGCTACGCACAGCAACCGGGCAGATCTGGTGCCCCCCTGATGGTTTATTTCAGAGACTGCTGGGATGTTGTCCAAATGCACAAAGACATGCTTCCTCCTCAGGGTTGACAGAAAATGCTGCAGGGCCAGGTGCACAGCCCGTAGTTCAAAGACGTTGATATGGTCTTTGCTGACCGAGTGATCCACTGCCCCTGAGCTGTTTCGTGTTGCCAGATTGCACCCCAACCTGAGAGGGAGGCATCGGTCGTAACAACTCGTGGCGGGCCGGAATCAAGCCCATGGCCACACCTCCTAACATGAATGACTGCTTTCGTCATTGGGCCAGTGTAGTGAGACATTGCTGAGACACTGTGAGTGTCCTGTGCCTGTGCCACTTCGCATTTAGGTAGAAGCTGTTGAGCCACCTCTGGAGGGGGCATAGCGGCAGCAGACCGAGAGGCACCACAGATGCGGCTGACGTCAGCTTCCCCAAGAGCTGGAGGAATTTGAGGAAGGGAGAGGCCAAACAGAAGAACCCTTAACGGAAAATGACGTCCCTGAAAGGCAAAACAGAGGAATTGCCTGTGTCGGGGAAGGATGGGGATGTGAAAGTAAGCATCCTTTAGGTCAATGGACTTAAACCATTCGCCCATGTCTACACCATGCAGAACCTCTGCCGTGCTGAGCATATGGAAGGGCAAGACCTTCAGGAACCTGTTGAAACCCCGCAGATCTAAGATAGAGCGAAGTCCGCCATCCTTCTTTGTCACAAGAAAGTATGTTTTAGTTGTGACGTTGATTAGTAGCCACAGGGTCTTTTGGTTGAGAGCAAGGGCTTTTGCTGGATCGCCTATGATGGTCGTCTTGACCCGGCCAAGGGCTGGGGGCCGGTGTCTGAATTGTAGTCTGTATCCCTGGGCTAAGGTGGAAACCACCCAAGTGATCCGGTGTTAAAGCAGCCCAATAGCTGAGCTGCTTCTGGGAAAAATAGCCGACAGCTGGCCCCAAGGTCTCAGGGCCTGATAAGCTGGCTCCAGCGAAACGCTATCACCAAACACAAAGGGCTGTCAACCAACAGTACGGGTGCAACCGAGTTGCTACCCCACGCCGTAGTGCATTAGCTCAGGCACCGTGCTAACCGTAACACAATAAACTTAACTACGCTGGATGTGGCGGAAACACGCTTCCATTAGCAACAACAGAAAACCGTAATAATCAAACTGAGGTGGTGACCAACCTTAGTTATCCAAGAAAACGCAGAATGCCAAACTCGTCACAAGGCTACCAGTGATGAGCTCAAATTTCAAGCTACTTCGATAGTCCAACATCTGCGAGTGAGAAGATGTAAAGGAACAGATCCTCTGATGAGACCAGAAGATAAAGACCTGTTGGGTCATCAGGGGGCACACGTGACTTTGTTGGTATAGCTACTCGACCTGCGTATGTGTGATATGGTGCTTATAGCACCGCCTCTGGCGGTCAGGAGGGATGAAATAGAAACAACTATAGATCATAATGATGGAATGCATGAGTAATAACACACATTTTAAAGAATCTCCTTTTGTAAATGAACAGTATTTAGTTCAGTGGTTTACAACCTTTCCTTCTATATTTTGCTGCATTTTAGTTCAACTAGATTCATATTTCCTAAAAAGTGAAAGTATAGTAATAGTTGTTTAAGATTGTGTTTTTTAAATGTAAAAATTTATTTGATTTTTTTCTGAAATTTCATGCGACCCCACATGGGGTCCTGACCCCAAGGTTGAAAAGCGCTCATTTAGTGGCTCCTGAATAGATTTATTTTTATACTTTTTTATCATTTCTGGTCATCTCACGCCTACTGGACCAACACTGACCATTTATTTGTTAATTCTCCTCTTTCTCTCTCTCTCCAGTAGCCCCTGTAGTACCATTGAGGTACACGTACCCCCATTTGAGAAACACTGTTGCAAATAACCTTTGCCCCCTGACCCAGAACAAAACAACCTGGATGTCCAACATTACTCCCTGGCAACAGAAGTCAGTATATCACTCCTTTCTTTGTGGAACAAAGAACAAACGAGGGAAAGTTATCTGTTGTTCATGGCTTTACATTTAGATTATTTGACATTTGGTTATCTGCTATTTATTCAAGCAAAAAAAGTCTCCAGAATAGTTTCATAGGAAGAAAAAGCCCTCGAACTGGGGTGGCTAGGGTTAGGGTCGCTATATAAAAGATAATAACAGTGACCTCAAATGTGAGCGAAATGACAGAAATGTAGACATTTGATTATGTGGATGGGGCTTTCCAGGGTTTTTATATAATTACACTATGCAGGTATATTCTTATCTACCACATTATACACTGTTCTGTCACGTGTTGGTGTCAGTACTTTGTTTGCTCGACTGCATACATTTTTGACCTTTTAAAGTTGGTAGCATCAAGTAAAAGTAAAAAAACAATGATTTTGCTTGATTCTTAAACATTTGCATTTATATTTTAAGTGAACAGTGTGTTAAGATCCAAATAAAAGTATAGGCTACACAATAATAATCATTTATACACTGATGCTTGAAATGGAGTGGAGAGAATTAATAATAAACAAAATAAAATAGCTGCTTCCTATTCAATTTTATCAAAAATATCTCTTTAAGAAACAGTATTATAGTTGCACATGTACAAAACCACACATACTGTACATACTGATACTGTACATACATATTATACAGATATTACCACAGGTAACAAATATTATCAAATACCAACAATGGTAATGGGAATACCACAGCAGTAAAGTTTGTTGTGAAAGTTGTTGTTAAAGCAGAACTAAGTAACCCCAAAGGTCCCTTTTAGTTATGTCACTGTCGTACACACTCCACACCCCGCCCCCTGCCCCACCCCCACAGCTCACCTTTGCTCTCCCAATACAGTAGCAACCGATCACTGAAGAATCCTACTACATCAGTGACACTAATGGTGCTTTCACACATATAGACCATGTGACCATGTGACCAGTATGAAGAAGAGAGACAAGTGAAATAAATGAATGATGTGGGAGTAATACGGAAGGGAGTGTGGAAATGTGTGTGTGTGTGTTTGTTTGTGTGCTGACAAAGCGGCTATGAAAATGAAAGGATGGATATTTGTGTGTGTGCTGCCTGATGGAGTGCTGGGTTGAGAGTGTGTGCGCGTACCTGTTGCGCAATAACACACACTGTCGTCGCGGCACCGTGACGACACTGTGTGTGATTGCTGTGTGTTGCTGCTGAGCTGTCACTGGTGGAGTTGCTCTGTTCCTCAGACAAAGATCTTCTGTGCCTTTTTTTTTTTGCTGGCTCCGCCCTGATACCACGGGGCTGGTCATAATCTCGCATTAGTTTGTATTGGGCTGTGATAAAGCAGAACGTCTGGGTCAGAGACAGGGAAGTTTTAAGTGTTGTTTTCTGTCCAGAGACATTAGGGGAGATGAAAGACCCCCAATCACCCCATAAACACTAGTATTACCCTCACAGGGACTATGAGAAGGATTTATTAAGGTGAAAAAGTGACTTAGTTCTGCTTTAACCTGCATTTCCAGAGAACTAAAGTAAAAACCCAGCTTTGGCTAACTCCTCCCCCTTATTGCCACACATTGGCTTTCTCAACCTGCTGTGGTTGTTTTTTTTTTTTATTGTGGTTTGAAATGTCAGAGCCCATCATCTCCTCCTGTACGACAGTTGGACTTTTGGAGAAGTCACAGTCCAAGAAAGGCCTGTTGCATCACAGTCACAGTGTTTTGTAATGTTCCCTTTCCTGTGCAGATGTAGAAAACAACATGCATCCATCAATAACCTCTTTCTCACTGCCCTACTTCAACAATGGCCTTATTGTTATTTAACCATTATGATGAGGCTTCAAATCATTGCAGCTGGAATGGTAAACATCTGCAACGTGGTTAATAGTCCTCTGGACATACCTGTGGTTTATTTCTGCCTCTAACACACACTTACTAAGCATGATTCTATCACTTTGTGCTTTAAAAAAGGGCCCTTATGTTTGTTATGATCTGTGTTTGCACAAAATTATTCTAATGTGATGAAGTAAAATGTACGAAATTATAATAAAAACAAACAAGATAACATAAAAACATACAAAATGTGAGAAATATAAATTAAATGGATCCTCCACTGTTTTTACAAATAAAAAGACAACAGTCTGTGATTTACTTTAACTTCATCCACCAGAGCGTGTCAGCACACTGTTTAAGGGAGAGTAAAGGTCCCTTAGGAGAGCTTTTCTTCTCTGCTTCATTGTCTACTACCAAACCTCAGAGTTGGAACCTGTAGTCACAGATTATTAACCTTTTCCTGAAAACAAACTTTTCATGATTATTTAGAGCAACAAAAGCAGCACATGTTGTCATTTTCACTGAAAAAAGCTGTTCAATAATCTAAAAAGTTACTAAATAATCTAAAAAATTACTAAATAATCTAAAACGTTACTAAATAATCTAAAAAATTACTAAATAATCTAAAACGTTACTAAATAATCTAAAAAATTACTAAATAATCTAAAAAGCTGTTAAATGATCTAAAAAGCTGTTAAATAATCTAAAAAGCTGTTAAATGATCTAAAAAGCTGTTAAATGACACAGATCTCACGTTTTTGTCTCCCATGTTATTTGTGACTGTTTTTCCATGTTTCCTTAGACGGGATGATACTGAAATGTTTGTACAGCACTTTGTGGTTTTTACCTGTGAAACGCTCTATAAATAAACGTACATTTTTAAAGGGCTAATATGGTTCATAATAATGTGTTTAGTTAGACATAGATCTACTAATAAGAACATTTAGAAGACGTTGGGACACATTTGTTATAAACAGTGGAGGATCCATTTAAAATATAGAAGTAGTTGAACTGCTGTAGCACAATATTGACCTTCCTCTGTTGACCAATCATGTTGCATTGTGTGGTGCCTGTGCGTGACTGTTGAACACTTCATACTCAGGCCATTGGCTGTAATTTGTGGCCGTGCTCTACTCTTGCAGGGTAAACACTGACTCAGCGCTCAGGAATCTTAAGAGCTATAAAATAATTGCAGGTTACTCCCAGATCGTGCTGCTTCTTTGCCTTTGCTGCGCTCACTGCTGTCTCATCTTGTTTTGATTGGTTTGAACTAAAAAAGCTTTTCTTTTTCCAGCTTTACACCTGTTTCCTTCTTAGAGCAGGTATTACATGCTGTGTTTAAACTCTGCTTTAGGTTTACCTAATTACCTTTGTTTTTTAGTTTTTAAGCTGTTTCTGTCCTTTAAATATACTTTTATTCTGACAAAAACTGATCAAACTGAGCTTTGAAGTGTTTTTTTATGATAGTTTTCAGGCCTCGACAGTCAAAGCACTTTAGTTAATGTCAGTCAGTCAGCAGGCGTCAGTAAACCAGTGCAAAGTAAATACTTTAAGAAACACTGATGCGTTGCCAAATAATAAGGAACTACGATATAAAGGGAACCCTCTGCACACATGAGGTCATCCTGGAGGTTACACTGTTGCTGCAAAAAAGCATTTCCTGTTTAATAATAATCATTAAAAACCACTATATGATAAATACAACTCATTAAAACATTCATGGACTTAAATCAGTGTTAAAACACTAAGTGTTTATTTACTGACCCACATTTTTTATATTTAACACAAATGTAATTTTTGACCCCAAACTGTAATCATGTATTTGATAATTAATTATAGTTATGATGTAATCCTAATTGTAATTCTATTTTAAAAAATGATGTTGCTGTTGTAATTGTAATTTAATTTTAAATGAGTTCAGCTAATTAATTTTGTAATTGCAATTGTCATGGAAATTCTATAGAAACTATCATTTACAATTTAATTAAATGCAAAACTGGTGAATCATGTTACAGTTCTATGTCTCACACATACTGTACGTAGTTCATAATTATTAAAATATGTTTCACATCAACTTTTTAACTACATGTCAGTGAAACTTTAAGATAATTTAACCTTTTTAAAAATTAGATAAATCTATGGCTATAGTGACAGAATAAAAGCTCAGACGCCCACACCATAAATATCAATACCAATATATTCATTGATTATGAATCCTAACAAGGTAATCAATAGATGAGAAACTAATGAGATGATTGATAATATTTATTAGTGTATTTTACAGCTGATTATAGACATGGCTCAAACTGACCTGTTAGCATTAGTGATGCTAACAGAAAGCTAACACAAGAGAGAGGTTATGTTTAATAAGGTTATTTATTAAATGATCAATAATTGTGATTAATTTTAAATAAACTTTAGTAATTAAGAACGTAATTGTAATTGACTTTCAGGGAAAATAATGTCATTGTAATTTTAATTGTAATCGAAAAAAAAATGCTGGTCACCATAAATGTAATTGAGTTGTAATTGTAATTTAAAATGTAGTTAACATGAACCCTGGTTCACACACTCAGAGGTCCACGAATGAGCACTAATGTTTATACCAAGCATATAAATCACTAGTTTAAAAACAATATGATATGATATTGATTTGTTGGGCAACGTTAAGATATTTACCAATTACACAAAGTCTGATTAAATCAATCAGTTTAATTATTAAACAGTAAGTTTTCATCTAAAAATAGAAAAAATACCAAGTAAGTTTGAAGACTTTCTTAAATTGAGAGAAGCTGGTCTGTATTTTTTCTCCTACTGAGTAGAGCCTTATAAAATCTATTTTATTTAGTTTTTCAAATTCTGTGTTTTCAGCATTCATTTTTTTATATTCCATTTTTTTTAGAAATGTTATAAAAAAATTTCAGAAAATATTAGTTTTCAACTCCTGTGAGGAAACAAAATAAATACAAAACCACAATTATTTATTTTATAAGTAAGATATCTATCTATATATATATACATATATATATATATACGTATATATATATATATATATATAGATATATAGATATATAGATATATATAAATTCTACTGACATGGATTTTTTCTGACTGCTCATTTTTAATTATTTATAATATGTCATATAAAGATGTATGACAGCAGCATTAATGTCATCATATTCCCCTCAGGAATCAATGGTTTACTGAATCTGATCAGGTTTATTGATTAAGTTTTGATCAACTTAATTTAAATTAACATAATTTAAATGATCCCGATGACATCATTCCACACCATGATTAAACAAAAATAAATGTACACAAAGACACATTAATTATTTCACCATTAGGGGTCATAATATTTACAGTATCAGAAGTGATCAATAATCTACGATGTTTCAGACTCTACAATCACTGGTATTGATGATCTCGTCCACAACAACAGAACAACGTTCTCCACAGATCTTCTGAAGCTCTGATGAGATGTTTAAACGTTCTGAGCAGGTGAAGCTGATTAATGCTGACTCGTGTTTTAACGGAGCGCCGCTGCGCTTGACGAGAAAGGGGCGGAGCTTCACAGACACAGTAAAGCTAGGCGGTGACTGATGGCTCCGTATTTAGGAGTGAGGGATGACTTGTGTAGTTTTTTAGCAGTTTAAACAGTGTTTGGGGTGGTTTAGGGCGGCGCTCCTACTGCACACGGTGACGGCGTTTTATCTCCATTCTGTCCATTTCTGCGTTCAACAGTAGATTCCTTTTTCATTGCTCGATTTATAGATTTCTGCAGAGGAACTGTTGCTGAGGAACTATTGTTAACTGAAATAGCTCAAATTGCTTCATTTTTTCATCGTTTTCTTACAAATGTTTTAGAATTTACCGCACATAACAGTTAGTTTCCTCCGTCAGCAGAAATATCCGCCGAGCTCTGACTCACGAAAAATCTGCGTGAACCCGAGATCAAGATGTTTTCATTTGGGTTTGTGTCTGCGTTTGACGTTCCCTCTTTCCCAGTGATGGAGTGTCTTTGTGAGACATGGCATTTAGTAAGAAAGCAAGTTGCCCAAAAGACATTGTCAAGTAATTGCCAGTTTGGGCTTCACTAATGTAGTGTACGAGTGAAATCTGAAAAGGCCAGGCAATGCTTCCATGCAGATAAACAAATGATGTGGCTTTTAAACAGAGGATGTGTTCTGTTTGCTCTCACAGATACATTTAAATGTCAGCCATTAAAGGTCTCAAGCACAAATCTGAAGTGACAGTGCGGAAAGTGTTAAAACATTTTCCCCTCAACTCTGAAGATGTTTTTTTTTTTTCCTAATCTTGATTTCTATAGCAACGCAGATGAATTGTTTAATAGCATTACAGATATTGTTACGTTATATACTGGCTTCTTGAAGATCCCTAAAAAGTCTTAAAAGGGATTAAATTCATGATTGTAAACATAAGGCCTTAATTGTCATCAAAATGTCTTATATTAATGTTCCAAAAGTTTTACATTTTAACACATTAGTATGATTTTATGATTGTACTTAGTCTGACATTTCAAAATAAATGGTAACATTGGTTTTTTAAAATTGTAAATTTAATGGAAATTGCCTGTCCAACAAAGATTTTTCTTTTTTTTTTTTTTTTTGCATTTTTGTTCTTTTATATGTTTCTGACTATTTTTGTATTTGTCATCTTGTGTTTTTGGAGTTATTTTGATGATGTTATTTGTGTATTTTACTGTCATTTTGTGTATTTTTCTGTGTTGCACGTCTGCACTAGACACGAGAAAAAAATGACCCTAGCCTTATGTTTTTGATGTTCATTTTTAAATTTCAAATGGCAATAAAAAGACTTTAAAAGTCTTGAATTGAATTTGACTAAAGCTGATATAGTAACTAGTCTGTTATTCTTAACAACCGTTTCTAAAAGACTGACACAGCAAACTGTATTTCAGTTATATGTGTCGTAATTCACTGAACGTTGTTGCAAAACAGAAAGAGGAAAGAAACCAGGAGGTTGTTTTATCAGAGTGAGGAAATCACTATTCAATACTTTGCTTAACTTTGCTTCTAAAAGTTAAAATGATCTGAAACACAAAGTTTGCAAAGTGCTCGTCACGTTTTGCTCGATTCCAAACTTCTTGTAATTTTTTTAGCAGTATTAGAGATAATAAACATATTGAATATGACCAAAAAAAGATTAAATTGATTAGCAATTCACATCAAACATCACCTCATCAGCACATGAAGAACAAACAATGATTTATAAATAAATATCTTCATTTTTTATGATAAAACAAGTAAGCATGAAAAGATGTAACTTTTTAGTTTTAATACCATGAGTTTTAACTCTAAAAACACTGGCCTTGTTATGTAGCAAATGTGCAGCGTACTTTAATGTTGTTTAATTTTTTGTTTAGTTTTTTCATATTAAGTTAGACAAAAGAAAAATAATGTGTGACTTAAAAAAAACTTGAAGTTCTGCATTTTGTTTGATATTTGACCTAAAATTGTCTTAAATGATCTTTTATCATTTTAAAAAAGGTATATTGTGTTATTTTTTCCCCGCTTTTGAATAACTTCTAAAATAATCTGAATGAAAAATACTAAAAAAATGAATCATAATTATATAAAAAACATATCTTTCCTGTATTGCCCATGTCTGGTGCTGCATTTTGCTCCCATGGTTTTACTGTCTTTACTGTTGTAGGTGTGTCTAAAGATGAGGCGTGGTGTGGACACGTGCTATCATAAGGGATCAGAAAACGGACTTTGCTCAATGGCAGGGTCAGGAGGTTGTCCTTGTGAGATGGCTGAATGAGGTCGACTCCCGTTCCACCTCTGCTGTCAGCCTGCTTTATTTTACTGAACCATGGCCCTGAATAATGAGGATCCAGTGAAATAAGGTGGACACAAAGGTATCCTCCTCCCTTTCAGGGAGAACACACCTTCTATCTATTACACAATTCATCCTCCAGGTGTACAGTGCTGTAGAAGTGGGCGTGCACTGTAGCTGTTCCCACTCAATGTTTTTGAAGCCAAAATACGGTGCTTAGGGGGCTGCCATCTTGCAATTTTGGAGCCAGAGTCTGTGTAGTAGAGTCCGGTGGGAGGAGCCCTGGTAACACGCCCCACCCATTTAGCGTATGATGACTTTCACAGCCCAGCTACGCCAAGAACTAAACCACTGTATATTTACACTCTAATATCTAGGTTAAAGCAGCACTAAGTAACTTGTGCTCAGCGCTCCCCCTAAAGGTCTCTTTTGGTTCTGTCACTGTCGTAAACACTCTGCACCCCAAAGCAGCAGCTCCTCCTGGTACAGGGTCAGAGGGAGGGAAAGTTACAGTGGTGGGGGGTGAAAGACCCTCCAATCACCCCATAAACACTAGTATTACCCTCAGAGGGACTATGAGAAGAACTATGTTAAGGTGAAAAAGTGACAGTTCTGCTTTTAAATGAGATCAGATTTCCTTCACTTCATAACTGATATTCACAAAGAGCTACATAACACCCACGGCTGTCAATCATCATCATATATGACGTCAATTAACCTCAATTAACGGATTTAAAACAAACTCTACATAAAAATGATCACTAGAACACAATGTAGGTAATAATAACTAATGATCACAGCAGAGTTTAGCTTTGGAAAAAAATGATGTGACGAGTATTTTAACTTTACAGTTTGACCCACATCCATCTGTTATCATTGAGGAGGCGGGGTTTATGACCTATACTGCAGCCAGTCAGCAGGGGGAGCTCTAAAAATAAAAGCTTCACTCCACCAGGAGATTGTTCTATTTAGTCTATGGTTCAGTATTGTTCTAAAACACTTTGCCTTTGGTTGTGACTAAGTAATGATCTTAGATCATGGTAGTTATGTATTCTTTATTAAATATGAGAACACTAAGGCTGCGTTCACACCAAACGCATTTCAGGCGTCAAAATCGTGCGTCATGCCCGTAGTTGGACGCTTGTGCTCATTGAATCAGACGCTTGTCACCAGCGTCAAAGACACTCTGGACCTGCGTCCATACAAGTTGGGATGGGAGCGTGTCGAGGGGCGGGGCTTCTCTGTTGCCGGTGGTGTTCATACAATGGATGATATTATGATCAGTTACGTTCATAATTCACACAGTGACTGTGAAGTGGTGGAACATTGTGATGAGAAGGTGTTTCTGGTCAGATGTATTTGGGTATGACTCAGCGTGTTCACTGTGATGTCAGAGGGTTCTAGAGAAGTGTGGGTGGATGAAGAATAAAGTTGGACTTCCTTGCTGAACACGCCCCCTCTGACTCCTGTTCATCAGCTCTACATTAACCAGAGAGTAGCTTGGTTTTATTTGGGCCTCGGCGCCGTTTCTGGATTCACCAGAGCTGTGATTGGACGAGAGTCGCTTACAGAGAACTTGTGTCTACAGCTCCAGCTCCGCTCTGCATCCAAACAACAGACAGGCTCCTCCTCTTTTTGACACAACTTCTGCTGTGTCATCATGTTCTACTAGTTCTGCAGCTTCAGAGCTTTCTTATCCATTTACACCGTAACCATGGTAACCAGAGTGCTACTGTTTACCTTTGCAGAGCAGCATTGGAAAGACTCCGGTCTGACGCGGCGCAGCGTAGCGTTCTGAACGTTGTGTAATCAATATACCGGTATATTAAAAATGTATATCATAACAAAACTACAGTATATACTGGTATTTGATATGAACCCGTATACTGCCCGCCCCCATAATGATAATAAATATACATATATATCTGAGTTCTGATCGGGAGATAATGTCCGATTCTGATCGAGTCTAAAACCACGTGATTGGGCCTGATTTTTGGTCACATGATCAGATCAGAACATCCTTAGTTAAAACCACACCATTGAGGCCTGGAAATGAAAAGCTACGATATTTGAATCCCAAACATTGGTACTGATGAATGGAACGTCTAAAGTATAAAGGCTCTCAGACTAAACATTTACACACTTCTTTGTATGGTGAGTATTTTGTATGGTATTGTGAGTTGACTATTTGGTTACACCCTACTGTAACTACTGTATATGCTGTCTATAATAGTTTTACTGAGGTTAACAGTTTAACATGTATGTCTGGATCTAAGAACCCTGCTGTGATGCTTTCACATCTGGCACTGCACAGCTGTGTGCTGACAGAAAATATCACCCAATGAAATAAATGAAAGGTTTTCTGAACAAAGCAGGTCTTGGTAATAATAAAGTATTTATCGTATTTAAGATAATCTCAAAGAAAGTGCAGAGGTCCAAAATCAAAGGAACAGCTGTGCTGTCGCCTGTAAGCAAATAGTGTTTAGAGTTGAATTATCATTGCATGCAAAGGGTCTAGTGCACAGGGTGGGCTGAGAGAGCACCTGCTACACTACAGACTTTAGATATAGACAGCTGCATGTGGAGACATTCCTAGACATTAGATTAACTAAGCATGAGAAAGAATAGCAAGAGTAAATACTTAACAAACACTGAGTCAACTTTGGAATAACTTATACTTTGTTACACATAGCATTTAAAATACTAACGTACTATACATGACCAGCTCAATGAGTATATACTATAGTATATACTATCTACTATATACTATAGTATATACTGTCTACTATATACTATAGTATATACTGTCTACTATATACTATAGTATATACTGTCTACTATATACTATAGTATATACTATCTACTATATCAATCAATCAATCAATCAATCAATCTTTATTTGTATAGCGTCAAATCATAACCAATGGTATCTCAAGGCACTTTACAGTAGAGCAGTCTTAAGGACGGACTCTTCATTTTATGGATACACACATATGCATATATACGTATATACACATACATATGTATCCCACACCCAACATGAATTCATCATGGCGGCAAGGAAAACCTTCTGTTAAGCAGCAGGAACCTTGTGTGGATCCCATTCCTATGATGAACAGCCATCCACGTTATGCTGTGTTGGGTGTGTGCAGAGGAAAAGGTGGAGACAGAGTTGTTGAGACTCTGTAACTCCACACTGAGGATCCCACGGACCTGCAAGACAAAAGCCAGAAGGAGAACAGGAGCAAACACACAAGGGAAGAAGCAGACATAGAGGGAGTGTTTGAAAGAGGAATGGGACCCTCTCCGGTCCCTCTCTAACCTAAATGACCTCTCTCTTAACGCCCTCTCCAACCTCTCTCCAACCGAGCATGCCAGACCCCCCCCCCCGGCAGTCTATGCCTATTGCATCTTAATTATGAGCTATGAGCTGGTTCCTAACTAAAAGCTTTACCAAAGAGGAATGTTTTGAGCCTAACCTTAAAGGTAGAGAGGGTGTCTGCCCCCCGAACCGTGGTTGGTAGATGGTTCCAGAGAAGTGGGGCCTGATAACTGAAAGCTCTTCCTCCTATACTACTTTTAGAGATGAATGGAACAACGAGTAGTCCAGCATTTTGAGAGCGTAGTGTTCTGGGGGGATTGTATGGCACTACAAGCTCCTTGAGATAGACTGGTGCCTGTCCATTTAGGGCTTTATAAGTGAGAAGAAGAATCTTGAATTCTATTCTATATTTTATGGGAAGCCAATGCAGAGAGGCTAATACAGGAGTAATGTGATCTCTTCTCCTAGTTTTAGTCAGTACACGTGCTGCAGCATTTTGAACCAGCTGAAGTGTCTTAAGCGACTTGCTCGGGCAGCCTGCTAAAAGAGAATTACAATAATCCAGTCTAGAGGTAACAAAAGCATGGACTAGCTTTTCGGCGTCGCCCTGAGACAGGATAGATCTGATTTTAGCAATGTTACGGAGATGAAAGAAGGCAGTTCTTGAAGTTTGTTTTATGTGAGAGTTGAAGGATAAATCCTGATCAAATAGAACCCCAAGGTTTCTAACAGTTGTGCTTTGTGCCAGAGTAATGCCATCTAGGGCAGTTAGGCTAGCATAGGTTTCTCTATACTATAGTATATACTATCTACTATATACTATAGTATATACTATCTACTATATACTATAGTATATACTATCTACTATATACTATAGTATATACTGTCTACTATATACTATAGTATATATACTGTCTACTATATACTATAGTATATATACTGTCTACTATATACTATAGTATATAATGTCTACTATATACTATAGTATATATACTGTCTACTATATACTATAGTATATAATGTCTACTATATACTATAGTATATACTGTCTACTATATACTATAGTATATACTGTCTACTATATACTATAGTATATAATGTCTACTATATACTATAGTATATACTGTCTACTATATACTATAGTATATATACTGTCTACTATATACTATAGTATATACTGTCTACTATATACTATAGTATATACTGTCTACTATATACTATAGTATATACTATCTACTATATACTATAGTATATACTGTCTACTATATACTATAGTATATATACTGTCTACTATATATAATAGTATATACTGTCTACTATATACTATAGTATATAGTAGACAGTATATATACTATAATATATTGTAGACAGTATATACTATAGTATATATACTGTCTACTATATACTATAGTATGATTAGAATGATGAGCGTTCCCACTGAAGTGTACTTCCAAGTTTCCCAAGATGCATCTGGAATGTACAGCGTTAAAAACCTTGTTCACACTGAGGCTAAATATTTCTGTTGATTCTCCACCTTTATTTTGAAAGTTCTGAAAACATTTGAAGTGAGAAAGTGACCAAGTAGAATATCAACATGTGCTCATTTGATCCATAAAACTCACGTTAGACATACTTCATTCACACATTTTCAGAGACCCTCCATTAGTCTACTGACTAGCATGAGTAGTACGTTAGCGTGAGTAGTACGTTAGCGTGAGTAGTACGTTTGCGTGACTAGTACGTTAGGGTGAGTAGTACGTTAGCGTGAGTAGTACATTAGCGTGAGTAGTACGTTAGCGTGAGTAGTACGTTAGGGTGAGTAGTACGTTAGCGTGAGTAGTACGTTAGGGTGAGTAGTACGTTAGCGTGAGTAGTACGTTAGGGTGAGTAGTACATTAGCATGAGTAGTACGTTAGCGTGAGTAGTACGTTAGCATGAGTAGTACGTTAGAGTGACTAGTACGTTAGGGTGAGTAGTACGTTAGCGTGAGTAGTACATTAGCGTGAGTAGTACGTTAGCGTGAGTAGTACATTAGGGTGAGTAGTACGTTAGCGTGAGTAGTACGTTAGGGTGAGTAGTACGTTAGCGTGAGTAGTACATTAGCGTGAGTAGTACGTTAGCGTGAGTAGTACATTAGGGTGAGTAGTACGTTTGCGTGAGTAGTACGTTAGGGTGAGTAGTACATTAGGGTGAGTAGTACGTTAGCGTGAGTAGTACGTTAGCGTGAGTAGTACGTTTGCGTGAGTAGTACGTTAGGGTGAGTAGTACATTAGGGTGAGTAGTACGTTAGGGTGAGTAGTACGTTAGGGTGAGTAGTACATTAGGGTGAGTAGTACGTTAGGGTGAGTAGTACGTTAGGGTGAGTAGTACGTTAGGGTGAGTAGTACATTAGGGTGAGTAGTACATTAGGGTGAGTAGTACGTTAGGGTGAGTAGTACGTTAGGGTGAGTAGTACGTTAGGGTGAGTAGTACGTTAGGGTGAGTAGTACATTAGGGTGAGTAGTACGTTAGGGTGAGTAGTACGTTAGGGTGAGTAGTACATTAGGGTGAGTAGTACGTTAGGGTGAGTAGTACGTTAGCGTGAGTAGTACGTTAGGGTGAGTAGTACATTAGGGTGAGTAGTACGTTAGGGTGAGTAGTACGTTAGCGTGAGTAGTACGTTAGTATGATAGACCTGCCCCTTTGACCCTGCTTAGCCTGCGTCGCTAATGCTAAGTTATGTAAACATGTTTTTGTTGCTGGTATGAAGTTCCTTTCTGTCTCTGTAGATGCTGTTTTATTTAATACGTGTGTTACTAAAGATTGTTAAAGAAACAAAAATATCAACATGTCTTTTTCTGGTTCACCTAAAAAGCCACTTTAGATATTATAGTGTTTGTATGGAATATAAAACGCTCGTCAGTTTCATTGCACTTATCGTCGTGTTGTTGTGAGATGCATAAAATAAATTAGAAAAGGAACACGTGTTTATGTGCTTATTTAATTTGATCATATATTGAAGTTCAAATAATCAGTTCTTATATTTATTAGAAAATAATCAATATTGGTGTATGTAATTAAAGTCTGTACAGTCATGTCTCATTCTGACCTTTATCTAATTTTAGTCACACACACACACACACACACACACACACACACACACACACACACAGTCTTTGGTCCTGTCTAGTTTGTGTTTACTTTTAATTTCTGCTGGTGCCCTGTGGGCACCCACCAGTGCACCCTAGTGGGGCCCACTAATTAAACACAGTGTGTTTATTTGACGGAGGTCTTTTCAGTTGGTGTGGTTAAGTTCTAACTGGCCTCTGTGGCCCCGCCTGTGGAGGGAGGCTAAGCACCAAGTCCTCCACTTTGTTGACTAAAAAATCTATTTATAAACTTTGTCCACGATAAATTTGTAATTAACGTTCTGCCTTAAAGTCCAGTCAGTTTGTCTCCATCCTCCCTCAGCCTGTGATGTCATACTTTCTTCTTCTGTTGCTGATAACTTTGGTACAGCTTGAAGTCACTATGAAGTCAGACAGGGGTTATATTTAAATGATAGTGTTAGCCGGTGGTTCTCAACCTTTTCAGCCCCATGACCCTCCAAAATAAAGGTCCCATAGAGTGGGGGACCCTCCAAAATAAAGGTCTCAGAGAGCAGGGACCCTCCAAAATAAAGGTCCCAGAGAGCAGGGACCCTCCAAAATAAAGGTCCCAGAGAGCAGGGACCCCCACTGTAGCTGAAGGTGGTTGAACACAGACATGAACATTGAAGAACAGTCATGTGGAGACAGGACCATCTATAAGGGGGAATAAAGGGGAGATTTTTGGGGTCCATCCATAAAGTCAGTAAAATGATGGTCTATTGTTCTATGAATCTGTGATAACCACATTTATTTATTCATCTGAATAATATCCACTGTTATCCAGGAACGTTTATTATTATTATTATAGTCATCTTAAAGATGGAAATCATGGTTTTAATCACTAATAAAATGGTTCAAAGTGACCAAAAATGGTGGAAAATGTGGTGAAATGTTTTTTTTTTTAAATAATTTAGATTTAAAATAACATGACATCATCATCATGACCATAAATCTCTCTCAATCATACGCAGTAGAGAAAAAAAAGTTCCTTTAACTTTGATTTAAAAATGTTCACATGTGATGCTGACTTCAGCTCTGCTGCAGTTTGTTCCACTTCTTTGCAGCATAACAACTAAACACAGCATCACCATGGTTACTGTGAGCTCTGGGCTCCACTATCTGACCTGTGTCCATAGATCTATGAGTTCTGGGCTCCACTATCTGACCTGTGTCCATAGATCTATGAGTTCTGGGCTCCACTATCTGACCTGTGTTCATAGATCTATGAGCTCTGGGCTCCACTATCTGACCTGTGTCCATTGATCTGTGAGCTCTGGGCTCCACTATCTGACCTGTGTCTATAGATCTATGAGCTCTGGGCTCCACTATCTGACCTGTGTCCATAGATCTATGAGTTCTGGGCTCCACTATCTGACCTGTGTCCATAGATCTATGAGTTCTGGGCTCCACTATCTGACCTGTGTCCATAGATCTATGAGTTCTGGGCTCCACTATCTGACCTGTGTCCATAGATCTATGAGTTCTAGTGATATTAGTGATATTCATGCTCATCCTATTGATTAGATGTGACAGCTGTAATGTCTATAAATAGGCTACTGTGGTAAACACTGTTGTTGTAAATATCAGTTTGTGGTTGATGTCCACACCCTGAAACACCCACAGTAGCTATGACATCATTGTTACTGCTTAACACCCACTAATGCTGTGGAAATGATTAAGAAAGGTTTTAAAAAAACCTTTTATTTTTTCAGTTTCATCATCATCTTTTTTACCTTTTCATAAGCAGTCATTTAGATTATTCTCATTAACACCTAACTCGTGCTGTACGACACGTATATCATATTAACATGATGTGTGAACAGTGTGTGGGCATGTGTATGTTCTATCCACTAACTGTAGTCATGTACCAGGCTGTAGTTTTACACAGATACTCATTAAACATGGAACATAAATCATATTCATTTATTCTGGACATGAATTCAAAATCACAGCGTCATCATTATTTCTCCTTTAAATAAACGCTTCTGTTTTATGTCTGAACATAACTCTATTAAAATGTAATGTAGTTATATATTATATCATTACAACTAAAGGCCAGAGCTGACTAGTATGTTGTTACTGTACTTGAGTATTTTTATTCTTTTAGTCGTTATGTTTTAAAACAAATCTCTGAACTTTCTTCTCATTCCATTTAAAAATGAGCTCCTTACGTTAAAGATCTTTGAAGATGACATCATGACGTTAAAAAACTGTCACCAACAGACAGAAGAGGCCACGCCTCCATTCCACAAACCTGGAGAACATGATTGTCTTGAGGCTAAATGAAAAATGTTGGTAGTTGTCAGACAGTTTTTAAAAAGTTAAGAGTTAATCTAGGTTTAATTCAGCATTTGTATTATTCTTTTCTTAATTCATTTTATTTACAAATGTTATTAATGATAAAGTCTCTGTTCAAAGTTAACAACTTGTTTCTATGTAACAGTTTTCTACAAATTAAATATATGAAATGTGTTTTACATTTTACTTTTTTACTTAAGTACATTTAGTAGCATGTACGTATGTTTATCATTTGACTTATGTTCGAGAGCAACTTCACTACTTTTACTTTAACCAGAGTCATTTTTATTCAAGTATCTGTACTTTTACTTTAGCATCTCTGCTAATGTTCCACACAGTTCAGTCACCAAAAATTCTGAAATCTTTACCATTTGTTGCATGATTTATCAATAACATTCAATATATGTTTAGTTTGATCTGATCAATACTTGATAGATATGGATAATATAGTGAGGGGGGTGTGTCCTTATTTATTTTCCATGTTTATCTTCCAATATGTCAGTAACTCCATCACATAGAAAGGTAAATATGGTATAGTAATAAGCTCCACCTACTCTCTCAGAATATAGACATAGATCTGCTATACATCCTATCTGGTCTGGAAACGTTCTATCCACATGTTTAGTTCATCCTATTCTTAGTATATTTTATTACATTAACTGCTTTTGTTTCCAGAGAGTTGCCCATCAATGCTGTTGATTTTAGTATTGAGTTTTTGAATCATATTTCTTATTAATAGATACATTTTACAGGTGAAATATTCTGTAGTGGTATTTATCAGTCAGGCTCTACCTACAGAGTGGATCACCAGATTAAAATCTATTTAAAAAATGTAAACAATCTGGCTGTGAACATATCAAGAACAACGGAGTGTAACAGTACGGTTAGCGTTTTACTAGTAGTGTGTGCGTGTGTGTGTGTGTGTGTGTGTGTGTGTGTGTGTGTGTGTGTGTGTGTGCGCGTGTGTGTGTGTGTGTGTGTGTGATCAAACTAGACTGTTTTAGATAAAAACAACAACAATATAACAAACTAGATAAAGGGAACAATGGCCTTCATTTGATATAAGTCAGATATAACTCTCGTTTTGTTCACTTGTGCGTTGAATTTAAACTCTAGGTAAACATGAAACATTTGTCACAAATTTTTGTGTAATTTGCTAGAATAATTTGTGAGAAATTGCAAGTTTGTGTTTTTTTTTTTAATTGGGATTTTCTTCCATAATTTGCAATAAAAAATGAATGCATTCTTGTGATATAAACGTGGGAAAACTTTGGCAGCCCGAAAAATATTGTAGTTTTATTGAATTTGTGATTTTGAAATATCTACAACTGAATTATTTATATTATTAGTTATATACACAGTAATAATCAAAGACTTGTAAATGTATTGTCATGTTTGTGTTTTTATGTTTTTTTTACATCTTGACCAGGAGACTACAGATGAAAAATAGCTTTCTGACTAATTCTGACTAATTCTGACTTTTTTTAATCATGTTTGTTTACATGTCTCTTTTAAATGAACCAATCTGATCCAACCTTAAATTCCTTTTGTTTGAAACACTTTGACAAATTCTACTTCCTGCGACTTTGATGGAGATGAAGATGATGAGTGTAACACATTCGACCTATCACGTCTTTACTCGTCCTAGCAGAGCAAGGTGTGGAAACATGTGATGACTAAAGTCACTGTTTGCCTTTGATGTATGGATTTATTTTCACACATGACCAAAAACAGAACTAACAAAAACACACTGAGCTGTGGTTGAGTCACCGCTTGCTTCATGACATCATCGTTCACAGGAAGTACATATTTCCTTTTCTCATCTGTGCTTTGGGGATGCTTGATGTCGTTTATTTGTTTGTTTGGTTTTGTTGTTGTTTTTTTTAGAAGACAAAAACACCAAAGAAAAGAAAAATGATTGCTATGGCAGCGCCTGTAACTCCTCAGACATACTCATAATATTCCATCAGACGCTCTGAATATGTTTTACTCTACAGTGGTACAGAGCCGCTCTACAAACAACACATACATTAATGAGCAGAGCGTTCAGGATGGACAGAAAAGGAAATGTGAGGTCACGTGAGGCTGAAACTGCACTTTAATGCCTCCTCCTTGTTGAGTATATTTATTACAGCTGGATCTTTAATGTGTTAATTGCAATTAATTAATTACAGAAATTGCAGTTAATCGCTTTTTTTTTCACTCCAAACAGTGTGGAACCTTTTTCATTTCATGAGTTCCTGGTTTATCCATAATACTGATGCACAGAGCACAACACAATAAACAGGAGAACCAGAGAAGTCGTTACTGTGCTTCATCAAACATGTAGCAGCTAACACCTCAGTGCTAAATATGTAGCAGCTAACACCTCAATGCTAAATATGTAACAGCTAACACCTCAATGCTAAATATGTAGCAGCTAACACATCAATGCTAAATATGTAGCAGCTAACACCTCAATGCTAAATATGTAGCAGCTAACACCTCAATGCTAAATATGTAACAGCTAACACCTCAATGCTAAATATGTAACAGCTAACACCTCAATGCTAAATATGTAGCAGCTAACACATCAATGCTAAATATGTAGCAGCTAACACCTCAATGCTAAATATGTAGCAGCTAACACCTCAATGCTAAATATGTAACAGCTAACACCTCAATGCTAAATATGTAGCAGCTAACACCTCAATGCTAAATATGTAACAGCTAACACCTCAATGCTAAATATGTAGCAGCTAACACATCAATACTAAATATGTAGCAGCTAACACCTCAATTCTAAATATGTAGCAGCTAACACATCAATGCTAAATATGTAGCAGCTAACACATCAATGCTAAATATGTAGCAGCTAACACCTCAATGCTAAATATGTAGCAGCTAGCACCTCAATGCTAAATATATAGCAGCTAGCACCTCAATGCTAAATATGAAGCAGCTAACACCTCAATGCTAAATATGTAGCAGCTAACACCTCAATGCTAAACATGTAGCAGCTAACACATCAATGCTAAATATTTAGCAGCTAACACCTCAATGCTAAATATGTAGCAGCTAACACCTCAATGTTAAATATGTAGCAGCTAACACATCAATGCTAAATATGTAGCAGCTAACACCTCAATGCTAAATATATAGCAGCTAGCACCTCAATGCTAAATATGTAGCAGCTAACACCTCAATGCTAAATATGTAGCAGCTAACACCTCAATGCTAAACATGTAGCAGCTAACACCTCAATGCTAAATATGTAGCAGCTAGAACCTCAATGCTAAATATGTATAAACTAACACCTCAATGCTAAACATGTAGCAGCTAACACCTTAATGCTTAACATGTAGCAGCTAACACCTTAATGCTAAATATGTAGCAGTTAGCACCTCAATGCTAAATATGTAGCAGCTAACACCTCAATGCTAAATATGTAGCAGCTAACACCTCAATGCTAAATATGTAACAGCTAACACCTCAATGCTAAATATGTAGCAGCTAACACATCAATACTAAATGTGTAGCAGCTAACACCTCAATGCTAAATATGTAGCAGCTAACACCTCAATGCTAAATATGTAGCAGCTAGCACCTCAATGCTAAACATATAGCAGCTCGCACCTCAATTTTAAACATGTAGCAGTTAGCACCTCAATACTAACATGTAACAGCTAACACCTCAATGATCACATGTAGAAGTTAGCACTTCAGTGCTAACACCTCAATGATAACATGTAGCAGTTAGCACCTCAATGCTAATATATCGTATCGTGAGGTACGATACCCAGCCCTAGTTTAGAGCCAAAAACTGACTTTTAGGGTAAAATAATTATGGTCCTGTTGCTTTAAATATCTGTAATTCAATGTTCTGGTGAAAGCGTGTCGTAGGTTTCACTGAACATTTATCAGACAAAGAAGAGGTTGGATAAAGGTTGGATGTTTTGGTCGTTGCTCAGCCCTAGTGTTCCACTGACTCCATTATGACTTGTGGATTTAAAAAAAGGTCACATTTTCATCCTGTTGAACATGTCGTGTTCACCCTTTCATTCTCACCCACGCTGTGTTTTTACCCACCTCTATGGACCCCCACTGAGTGTTTGAGGTTTTCACATATTCTCTGTCTTTGACCCCCTCCCTTCACTGTACCCCACGCCTCCATGGCATTACTTCCAGCTGGCCTACTTCCTGCCTACTTCCTGCCTACTTCCTGCCCTGGATGTCTTTTAAGTTAAACACTATCTATATGAGTTGTTTGTTCTTACACCGTTAGATGTTGTTTTCTAATCCTTTGCCCTTTTCACCTCCCTTCACATTGGCCCTGCTGTCACTCACTTTTCATGTAACTATAGAATATGTACTACGACATGGCCCCAGGAGAAATGTTCATCTCTATATGGTGTGTGTCTATGTTCCTTTATTAGCTGTGCCCTTTGTTCACCCACTACATACCAATAAGCTCTACAACCACATGTATCCTAGATGTAGTCTACACCAGCGCTCCCCAACCGTTTTTCACAGACCAACTTTTAAGATGTGGCAAAAAAAAACATTTTCTAAATATAATAATAAATGTGAATCCACTGTATACAACTTTATTAGCAGGGTTAAGGTTACACATGCCTTCAACATAAGATACGCCACAAAAACAAATATAAAGTGCATGTTTCTCTGTTAGACAGTAGTAGCAGAGAGAATACGGTCATTTTACAAAATAAAACATTGTTCTCAGATAATAAAGAAAACGGAATTAATGTAAGTTATGTATTCTTTCTGTGTGACCCGGTACAAATTCACCCACTGGCCCAGGGGTTGGAGACCACTGGTTTACACCATTGTAAATATCAATAACTGTTTGCTTAAAAATCCCATGATTTACTTTGTTCCACCTGCATCAGTGGATAGGACACATTATCCTTTGATGTGGAACTACAAAGAGATTCTGACGATAACTTAGACTAAAACGTTTTGTCGACAAACCTTTATTTTGTGACGTAATTTAAAGAAGAACTGAACAATGAACGGGTAACAACATGATGTAAAAGATGACAGTGGACCAGCTGGTTCACAACCACTCACTGCCTTCATTGGTTTATCAATGAAATGTCTATACTCTTTATGACTGGATGACTCCACAGCGGGAACGGCCACGATAATAACTATGATTGGTAGATTATTTTTCCCGCGGTCAGCTTTAGCTACTAGCGTTATTATCTTTAACCCTCCTGTCTTGGTCAGAAAAAACAGCTGATATCAAAGGACTAAAATAAAACTCAACTAAAAGACTCAAATATAACTAAATCTAGTCTTTGGTGAGTGTCAAAGACTGAAATGAATTTATTTTGTAAAGTGAGCACAGAGTGGTTTCACATTTTTGCTGAGATCATCTAAACGTCTTCCTGACCTGCTTAAACTTTTGGCATTAAAACATCTATGGGAGTCGAACCTGATACCGTAAATAAAGAAGAACGAGAAGTTGTATATGTCGTCCCTGTGTTAAATGATGTCAGATCAGATAATAACAGTTTTGCAGCTTTGTACCAGCTCTACCAATTAGTAGTTTCTTACACCCGAAACAAATTTGCCTGAATTTTTTTTTTTTTTTTTTTTCTTTAATCAAATCAATGACTTGGAATTGTATTTCATGGTTATTTAAGCCCAGCATTCTATGGGTCTCAAGTGGGTGTCTGAGACTTTTGTTGTTTAAATGAGCGGAATGGCTCATTACCAGAGCAGCAGGACAAAAACACCCTGCAACACTGGCACTGAAGCAATGCTAATGCAATTTCAATCATCGGCCCCACAAAATGCCACAGTCCCCACGTGATGGGAGCCCTCTGCTTCTCTTTAGTCACTATTCATATTTTTAGCGTCTCAATGGCTGTTTGTGGCATTAAAAGCTCTGATAACGCCTAATAAAAGGATCTCTTTGACTTGATGAACACATGAGTTGAACTTCAGGTCACTATTGTGTGTCATGGACATGAATATAGTGTATGTAGTCATGTTTATCACCATTAATATAGTGTATGTATTTATATTTATCACCATTAATATAGTGTATGTATTTATATTTATCACCATTAATATAGTGCATGTAGTCATATTTATCACCATTAATATAGTGCATGTATTTATATTTATCACCATTAATATAGTGTATGTATTTATATTTATCACCATTAATATAGTGTATGTATTTATGTTTATCACTATGATTATAGTGTATGTATTTATGTTTTTCACTGATTATACTGTATGTATTTATGTTTATCACTATGATTATAGTGTATGTATTTATGTTTATCACTATGATTATAGTGTATGTATTTATGTTTATCACTATGATTATAGTGTATGTATTTATGTTTATCACTATGATTACAGTGTATGTATTTATGTTTATCACTATGATTATACTGTATGTATTTATGTTTATCACTATGATTATAGTGTATGTATTTATGTTTATCACTATGATTATAGTGTATGTATTTATGTTTATCACTATGATTATACTGTATGTATTTATGTTTATCACTATGATTATAGTGTATGTATTTATGTTTATCACTATGATTATAGTGTATGTATTTATGTTTATCACTATGATTATACTGTATGTATTTATGTTTATCACTATGATTATAGTGTATGTATTTATGTTTATCACTATGATTATAGTGTATGTATTTATGTTTATCACTATGATTATAGTGTATGTATTTATGTTTATCACTATGATTATAGTGTATGTATTTATATTTATCACTATGATTATAGTGTATGTATTTATGTTTTTCACTGATTATAGTGTATGTATTTATGTTTATAACTATGATTATAGTGTATGTATTTATGTTTATCACTATGATTATAGTGTATGTATTTATGTTTATCACTATGATTACAGTGTATGTATTTATGTTTATCACTATGATTATACTGTATGTATTTATGTTTATCACTATGATTATAGTGTATGTATTTATGTTTATCACTATGATTATACTGTATGTATTTATGTTTATCACTATGATTATAGTGTATGTATTTATGTTTATCACTATGATTATAGTGTATGTATTTATGTTTATCACTATGATTATAGAGCATGTATTTATGTTTATCACTATGATTATAGTGTATGTATTTATGTTTATCACTATGATTATAGTGTATGTATTTATGTTTATCACTATGATTATAGTGTATGTATTTATGTTTATCACTATGATTATAGTGTATGTATTTATGTTTTTCACTGATTATAGTGTATGTATTTATGTTTATCACTATGATTATAGTGTATGTATTTATGTTTATCACTATGATTATAGTGTATGTATTTATGTTTATCACTATGATTACAGTGTATGTATTTATGTTTATCACTATGATTATAGAGCATGTATTTCTGTAACTGTAATACACAGATATAGTTATTTACAGTACATCTACCCTTGAATCACCTGTGGTGGTTTTTAGGCCCAGCATCACGTACACAGACTGGATCATAGCTGTGTCATGCTATCAGTGACACTATCTAACACATGACTGTCATGGTGTCATTTCACCAGCTCATCTGTTGGCTCTCTGCCAGCTGTTGTCATGAAAACACGTAAATATTTTGGCTGTTGGCTGCAAACGATGGTCCTCCGTTAGACGCCCGTGGTCATGCAGACGAATAAGATCATATATTTGAACGTGTTGCACTGTAACACCTTCATTTTAAACTCTGTGTTTTTCTGTATGAGTGAACTATTGACCCTGTGGGTTTGTCATCAGGCTCTGTGGAAGGTAGTGTATTTACTCATATGGTCATGAGTCATGTGGTCAGCTGTTTTGGCCGTAGACGTAGTTTCACTGTCATCACATGGAGCTGGAGACTCACTTTTACTTTACACCGTCTGTTTAACAATAGATGTTGTGATTAACATCCAAGTAAATAACTTATAAATATAGAAACAATTAGTCCCTCTGTAGCCTTGGTTAACATCAGTGACTCACAGTGTGCTAACCCTGTTAGCGTCATTATCTCTTTGCTTTTTACATGTTCTCCCAGACCTGCATGGCTTTCTGATTCAGCCATAGCAATGTTTATATTTACATGAATATTTGTTCAGTGAGAGCCCTTCATCACAGAAGGTTTTCCTTGCCGCCATGATGAATTCATGTTGGGTGTGGGATACATATGTATGTGTATATACGTATATATGCATATGTGTGTATCCATAAAATGAAGAGTCCGTCCTTAAGACTGCTCTACTGTAAAGTGTCTTGAGATACCATCGGTTATGATTTGGCGCTATACAAATAAAGATTGATTGATTGATTGATTGATTGATTGATTGATTGATTGATTGATTGACGTGTGCAGACACAGCCTATAAGGGGGAGTAAAGGGGAGAGCTTTTTTGGGTCCATCCATAAAGTCAGCATCTACAATAACAGACGGGAGAATGTTGATCTGCTCAGTTTTGTTTATGATAATTTTGGTGTTTAAAAAAACACCGTATGGAAAACTAAAGCCTAGTTGTGTACAAACAATGCAAGAAAGAGTTTTTCTTATCACTGGAGCTTTGTAGCCTGCACTACCACTGCAATGCTAAACATGTAGCAGCTAGCACGGACAGCAAGCACTAACAACTAGCACGGACAGCTAGCACAGACAGCTAGCACAGACAGCTAGCACAGACAGCTAGCACGGACAGCTAGCACGGACAGCTAACACAGACAGCTAGCACGGACAGCTAGCACAGACAGCTAGCACGGACAGCTAGCACAGACAGCTAGCACGGACAGCGAGCGCGGACACTCTGACAGTGCTAGCTGCTACATGCTGCTAGCATGGTGTGACTGACAAATGAACAAACTCACTGTATAATATATATATATATATATATAATAATATATATATATAGGAGAGAAAAAGCAACAAGTTTCATGTCAGAAAAGTCTTCTCACTGTTTATCATGTACTAACTTACTGTATAGCACAACATATTTATACTTTATATTATTTAGAGATTGACTAAAGTACACATCAATAAGACACGTAACCTTTGAACTCACATAGAAAGGAATGTAAACAACTATGTTTTCATCTGTTCTCTGTTAAAAACAATAAATGACTTTATAAAGACACTGTTATATATCAATGTTATATCTGCCACAATAATGTAATGTAAATGAAAACACCTCAAGTTGAGGGCATTTCTCAGCAATTTTCAGCTGTGATTAAAAAATAGATTAATTAGATTAATAAATTACAGAGAATGATTAATTAATTTCACTATTTTTTTAACCTATTGACAGCACTAGTTCAAATATGCCAGTTCAGTGGAGTTGTAGAAAAAGGGTAAAAATGGGCTTAAATTGTTCAGAAAATATTCTTGGTTTCTTGAAGGCATCTGGCGACCCCCTTCCAGTGTCTCGTGACTACAAATGGGGTCCTGACCCAAGGTTGAGGACCCCTGCTTTACAGGATAAGCAGGTACAGTAGATGAGTGGATAAATAAATGGGGTACATTTAAAATAAGTTTAAAGATATGAATGTAAATGGACTAGAAATAGACTTTATCACAGTTTTCACACCATGAAAAGTATTTTACAGCATTTAAATCATAGTGAGTCAAAGAGCTGAACACGCTGCAATGCTAAATCATTTATGTATATTATTCATTTGAAGAATATTATTGGGTTAGGGTTAGGGTTAGGGTTAACCCTAACCCTGTAGTTTCAATGGAATCCAACGACTGCTTCAAGATTATCATTTGTTGGCACACCCATCATGATAATATACTAGTGTTCTCTTTAGTAACACACACACACACACACACAATGAAGCATGTTTGGAGACTCCACTTTACAAACACACCCGGTGCACTAAAGCTTTGGTAACCGTGGTAACGGGTAGGGTGTGCCTAGCTGCACACTACACCCCTACAGGTGGAACGTGTGTGGCTCATTGTCCTGGTGTCAAAATAAAGCCCAGACTATGTGGCCACAGGTTAATCATCTATTGGACCACTCTTAAAGCTGCTGGTTTAAACACCGCTTTGCTCATGAGCAGCAGGCACATTAGAAGCCTCATCCCTTTCTCTCTTTGTTTGTAGAACACTTAAAGTGATGCTGAAAGACATTTGGGAGCGTCCATCTTGACACTGTGTAACCCCCCCTCTGCCCCCCCCCCATCAGTCTTTGTCAAAGTGATGAAAAGCTGAGACAAACAAACAAGCTCTACATTCACAGACTGCTTTAAGCTGAAAGGTCCAAGTATTATCAAACACGTTGAGCCGGTTTAGGCTTTACCTTTTAGCCCCGTGGAAAACTCCTGACTCAGCATAAATGGACTTTATAACTTAACACTGTACATCTCTTCCACTTTTCTTTCACAAGAACATTTGAACCAAATACATGAAGAATTACTTAAACTTCTGTCATAATTTATCTCTAAATGATCTAACTTTCATTCCTTTCCAAATGTATGGGTACCCCTTTTTTTCTTGGAAAATCACAATGAAATTGATGGTGTATTTTGGTAACCAAGGTAACATAACCCAGTCAAATTTTGCATTTTGTTGTATATTTATAGTGTTTAGAAGTACAGAAAAGTTCAAATTAGTTTCTTCAGGTGCTCCATTGATATCTTTATATTCTGTTTTGATCATATTTTTTAATCTGTTTAGATTTTTCTATTCTCTATTACGTTTTTTGAACTATTACATCACAGTATTTGCAGCAGAACTGCCAAATTAGTTCATCAACTCCAGGTCCAACACTTTGAGCAATCCACCATTTTTATTTCTGGCTTTTATTTTGTAGTCCAAGCTCCAGGATGCAGAAGTTACGAGAGGATAAGTCTAAATGTTGGGTTGTTGGATGTAGTAACCCACACGCTTCATTACACCGTCTCCCAGCATCAGAACCTTTTCAAAGTGTCTGGTTGAGTTTTATTTTTTATAGAAATGTACCACATCTGTGGATAAGGTCATTTTTGTGTGTGTGAAGCACTTCAATGATGACTGCTTCATCAACCTCCACCAGTATAAAGAAGGATTTACAGAAAGACTTTGTCTGATTGAGGGTTCAATTCCTTCTATCTTTGGAGACGATGAACAGAGCACTTCGGTAAGCTGTAAATAACGCTAAAAAGTGATGATAAGACGTCCCTGTCATTGTTTTGTTAGCATTAGCAGTTGCACCGTCTTCATATGTTAGCGCTGTGTGCTCGTTTTAGATCCTTGATGATATGGCCTACGTGATTTAATTTAAGTCTAAAGTTTTCATTAGTCATTTCATTTTGACATTTTTGTCTTTGAAAAGACTGTATTAAAATGCATTTCGTGACGTTAGCTTGGCGCTAGCGTTAGCTCGGTGCTTGTGTTAGCTCACTTGTTAGGGTTCTGCAAGTTCATCATCTTCATTTTCATCTCACTCCACTGGGTCAGACTCTGGCTGGAACATGTAAGGCTGGATGGACAAGTCTAACGTTGTTGACATTTTGTAAATAACGTATGAATAAAAAGTTTATGCTCCGCTACATAGTCGTATCTCTTCTATCAAACTACAAAAATGGCCGAGCAGGGTGGAGTTGAACCGAGAGGGGGCGGGGTATGAAGTGTCTCATTTGCATTTAAAGAGACAGCACCAAAACGAGTTGCTCTAAGAAGCCATCAGAAAAGGGGTGGAGCTATAATAATAAGGAATTCAGACCCAAGCATTTCAGTTCTGCTTTATATAGACCATAACTGTATGATTTATATGTAAAATGGAAGGATTTAAATGTATGGTATGTCTCCTTTAAGTCTAATAATAATAAATGTTGGGATCTCCTCTTCTGTCCACACGTACCGCGTCATGTTTACTCGGAGAGACGTGGTCATGTGACCAGGTATTAAAGTGTTTCCATGGAGCTTTTGTGACACATTTCAATATCAAAACATCTGAAATTCCTCCTCATGAAAGCATCAAAACCTTTTAGCGATATTTGAGTATTTTTTCAAAAATCATATGTTTCCATTACCAGTTTTTATTGATATTTAGATTTTGCACATTTCCAGGTATTATGGAAACACAGCTGCTGTTACACATCACAAGTGTTGACTTCAAACAGAGAGTGTTGGTTGAACAACAACCAAAGGAGTGTGTTTATCAGTGGAATTGTAAAAATGCCAAAGTTGGGTTGATATTATCAGCCGTGCAGAATATTGGTCTATTTTTACTTTTTATCAGTGTCATACTAAAATGTTTTATACATTCAAAGCAGGGAAGTGTAATGCTTTGCTCCTTGTTGGTTGTCTGCACAGTTAGCTTTGGAAAAGTCAAAAGTCTGCTTACGTGATGAAATGTATTAATTCTTTGCTGTTACTTAAAGTTGATGATTTCATTATCCCAGCAAAGCATTTTAGAAGCTTGTCTTTTTGACGCAAACCTGAAATTAGCCAAGCTATGATGTTATTTACACAAAGGTGGAACACGTTGGTATGTCAAAGTGTCTTACCCTTAACTGCTCTCTCATTGTTCATGATAATAGCTGCCACATGTCTGAATAGAGCTGAACAAACTGCCTGTCCCGTGGTTTGGCAGTTAAATAACTGCAGCAGTATGATTAGCACTATGTGTAGCACACCATCATGGACATTTGGTTTTTTTAAATCACAGATTTGTGACTTGTATTGATTGTAAAGTTCTTCACAAAAAGCATATTTAACCTGCTTTTGAAATGGAAGTGTTGACTTGCTGACACAGCGCTTCCATTAACTCAACTGTTAAAGTGGTTTTTGTTTTGGTTGTGATTTTTGGAGAAAGTTTTCAGAAAAAAATGGTTTCTAGAGATAAAAAACAGACTAAAGAAACAAATTAACTCTATTTATTATTTAGATCTAATTAGAGCTTTTTCTAACTGTTATAAACTTGTGGGATAAACAATAAATAATTAGCTAAGATACAATAGCCTCATGTAAAGGATTTTAATAATCATTAGTGGTGAAATAAACCAAAAATAGGGTCCACAATAAAAATGGAAAAATTGTTTTATATCCCAATAAAGAGTAACCTTTATACTATAAATTAAACAAATCTGATTTTTTCTTACATTCCCACTCAAAAAAAAAAAAAAAAAACATTAGTTCATATTTCCAGAACAAATGCATATACAGTATCTCACAAAAGTGAGTACACCCCTCCGATTTCTGCACAACACTGAAGAAATGACACTTTGATACATTGTAAAGTAGTCAGTGTACAGTTTATATAACAGTGTAAATGTACTGTCCCCTCACAATAACTCAACACACGCCATTAATGTCTAAACCTTAAACTTATTTGGTTCAGATGGTGTCAAGCGTGTATGGCAGCAACCAGGTGAGGAGTACAACAGGAGTACTACAGTCAAGCATGGTGGCGGTAGTGTCATGGTCTAGGGCTGTTTGAGTGCTGCTAGCACTGGGGAGCTACAGTTCAATGAGGGACCCATGAATGCCAACATGCTGTGTGACATACTGAAGCAGAGCACGATCCCCACTGGGCCACAATGACCCACATAGCCCAAACACACCTCCAAGGAGACCACTGCCTAGCTGAAGAAGCTGAGGGTAAAGTGATGGACTGGCCAAGCGTGTCTCCAGACCTAAACCCTATTGAGCGTCTGTGGGACATCCTCAAATGGAAGGTGGAAGAGTGCAAGGTTTCTAACATCCACCAGCTCTGTGATGTCATCATGGAGGAGTGGTTGAGGATTCTATTGACAACCTGTGAAGCTCTGGTGACCTCCATGCACATGAGGGTTAAGGCAGTGCTGGAAAGTCATGTGGGCTCCATGTGTACAGTTTCATTTAGAGGTGTACTCAGCAGTTTAGACATTAATGGCTGTGTTTAGTTATTGTGAGAGGACAGTACATTTACACTGTTATATAAACTGTACACTGACTACTTTACAATGTATCAAAGTGTCATTTCTTCAGTGTTGTCCCATGAATAGATATAATTAAATATTTGCAGAAATGGTAGGGGTGTACTCACTTTTGTGAGATACTGTATGTGACTAATCATTAGTGATGTGAACAGTCTATGTTCATAGCTCTATGCTGATCATGTTACAGGGAGCTGAGACATATGCTAAGTAGTTTACTGAACATGTTCCAGACCCAAACACACACTGACTATTTAGAGGAGCTGACATGTCCACCAGATATCTTTATTGGCTCTTTAGGAGTGTAAGAAAAAATGTGATCTCTATTTTAATTTATAGTACAAAGGTTACTCTTTCTTGAGATAAAATAAAACTTTTTTTTAAAATTTTGGACCCAAACTTTGGGTTTATTTCACACACTTGTGAATATTTAAAAATCCTTTACATGAGGCCAATATAGCTTGGCTTTGTGTCCTATAATCAGTTATTGTGTATTAGTTTTTTACTCGTAACATAAAAAATATGAAAAACATTGCATCAGAAAAACATTTATTTTTTAAAACATAATTGATTATTAACATATTTTCCATGTTCTACATGTTTTCTCTTTTTTTGGTGTTTCTTTGAGAGAGTAAGTGGAGTTTATTACTATAACATATTTACCTTTCCTATGTGCTGGAGTTCCTGACATATTGGAAGATGAACATGGAAAAACAATAAGGACATCCCCCCCCACTACATTATCCATAACTCTCAAAGTATTGATCAGATCAAACTAAACATTTACAATGAGAATATTGAATAATCACAAAATAATTAGTAAAAAATTCAGAATTTTTTTTAGCGTGCGTGATGTCCTGAACATTTGTTGAAATGACATTTAATGACCCTTGTGTTCATTTTTTTGCCCTGATTCCAACTATGTTCCACAGTGAAGCCTAATTAAACTAAAGATCTGCTGTATTTCAGACATCCAGCTTGTCTCTGGTATCTACAGATCTGTGCTTAAGTTAAACCACAGTGTGGGGCCTTATGGACGCCACACGCCTAGAAGCTGGACACGTCCTCATACAACAACCTTGCTGTCAGTCAGAGCTGCCCCCTTACATTGAGCATGACATTTAAAGTTGGGCGAAGAAGGCGGACAAAGTGCCCTTACCTCCTCCGTACGAGCCCTGCAGTAGAGTCCCTCGTTGTACGAGCATTTTTTTTGCGGATGAGTGTGTTTGTGTGTGTTGTGACTTTGGCCAGACTTGGTCTGGCGTAAGGACAGCTGTCACATCTCCAGCCTGTCACATACGACACAGAGGAGACGCCAGAGGCCGGGGCATCAGGGAGGGCGGACGCAGCGAGGGAACGGTTCTGCCTCGCTGTGGTCGCGTGTGTCGGAAAGAGAACGAAGAACAGACTATGGGGGCAGCGGCCACGTGGAAGGGTTTGACTCTAAGGCACCCTTTAACCTTGATCTACACACACTCACACACACACACACTCTTCATCCACTTTCTTAAAACCAACCCTGAGGCACTTGAGTCACATCCACTGGAGGAGTGTAGTAAACACTCCCTCAACATCCAACTGGAGCTGCAGGACACCCTCCCTACCTCACATGGGTCTGACCCAGGCCGTTTGGGTGCTCATTACTTACCAATAAAGAAGTGGCTTCATTAAGGTCCAGCCAGTGGCCTCTGGAGCGAAGGAAGGCTAACCCTTTACATAACCAAGCCCTCCAGTGTATTTATGGCCATTTGGAGGCTTTTGTTTCATCACAGAGAAGAAAAATGTGTTGTTGCAGCTCAAAGGGTCACTTATATTCTCATAGGACTTCATTTTCACAAACTTTATCAATAGATAAAGTCAAGCTATAACACTTCAAGAAAAGTGTGCACTGCACTGCATACTTCTATAAACATAAATCATTCGTATTGCCCTCTCTTCTTTTTAATTTATTCACTTAAGAAGCAGCTTTGTTCTCTACAGAACGGCTTTATAAAATATGTACAAACATCTTTGTTTGGAGGGAGTCTCAGGACCTAATCTGTCAATTTGACCCGATGAGGACTTGACCCATGCTCGGTTTAGTCCGTCTTTTCTTCATAACTCTACCTTATGCACACATTAAGAAATGTAAAACAAGATAGTATAAATACTACAGATTGGTCAAGTCCTACAGAGTAGTAGAAGTAGAACTCTGATCTGTAGCTGAACAAGACAAATCAAACTATTTATAGTTTGGCTTTCTTGTCCAGCACATTAATGTAGAATGGCATTATCTGAAAGTTTTAGGGTCTGCCTTTAGTTTTTGGGTTGTTAGTGTCCCTGGTGCTAGATGACTGTTGACAGCTCTCTGCTCTCTTCTGGAACCGAAGTCTCTGAAGTCTGAATCATTTCACAGAAAGAAAGACCCTTCCTTGGAACGGACCACCGTCACCCACCTTTTGTTGCTTTTCATCAGTCAGACTATGTTCTCCCAGTCTACAGGAAACATCCATTAAATCACCTTTAAAGCACAACATGACTTGACAGCTTGGTCAGTGCCCGTTTCCTACGCCGGCTTCTGTTTGTGCTGAATCGTCAGTGGCAGAAGCCACGAGCACTGCTGTGAGATAGAGAGCGCCTCTTGTTTACTGATGCACGCTCTATTGATGTGAACTGATTTCATCAGGCGACACTTTTGGAGGCCACGGATCTGTCATCGTTCTCTGCCTCCTTTTCACTCGCTCCGCCTTTACTTCCTCCGACAAACTCTGTCACTAGAGCTCCAATGTTGTTGTGTTACTCTATAATGTTTATATCACATACATCTGTATATGAAGGCTCCATCCTATGACTGTATTGTCTTGACATATGTAGGGCATTTAATTGGGCGAATGGGGTTTTATGAATCTTATTGTAAATGATTATTGTATGTGTTTCTTATGTGAAGACAGTAGTCGAAGGATTATTACAGCTTCATTTAATTTGAAAATACTCAATGAATGAATACAGTATGAATGCTTGCCCACACAGGCCTAGTTCTCTCATACCAGGATCACAATGGTTTTTGCTATGAAGGGTACCAAAGCGTGCTTAATGAGTTAATCCAGCTGATCACGTCGAGACTTCTTTTCTCCTGACTGGTTGTGCCTATGTCCATCATGTATGGTGGTTTTGTTCCCTCTCACCACAACGGCCAAGAATTAGCACATATGGATGAGTTCAAACCATCTGTAAGACATTTGATTAACTCCACAGAGCCTCGATAGGGAGTGAGCTGATAGAATGGTCCAGAACGCGGCTTGATGTGGAATTGCGCTAATGACCCGGCCTGTGTAAGGAGCCATGCTTAAGGGGAAGAAAGAGATGGAAGAAGAAATTAGGATCTCAGAGAGACAGAAAAAGTTATTTTTTCTAACAATAAGCTCCGGGTGGTCTCAGCATCGTCTCACACATCTCACAGTCATCAGCTCGGCCTCATGGTACATCTGCTGAAGTTAATATGGCATCAAAATAGATTTAGGGGTTTTTTTTTTTTTTTTTTTAGTTTGTTTCTTGCTTTTTTAATCACTTTCAAAATGGTAGCATTTACACACTTGTTGTATTCACTTATTCGTGTCAAAATCCTTTATCTTAAAGTGATCCTCCACTGTTTTTACAAATGTGTCCTAAAGTCTTCCAACTATGTTTATTAGTAGATCAATGTCTAACGAAACACTATTATATTCATTTAATTTCCTTTTAAAAACAGGACTACTTTACAGTGTTAGAACCTGTGTTCCTCCATCTTGAAATCATGTGATTGATGATGTCACACGGCCCTACTGTCTGTAAACATCCCATTGTTTTCTATTGGAGTAAAACATTCAGCCTGATTTTTACATCATTTAGTAGATTTTTAGATCATTTAAGTTCAAGTTCAATTTATTTATCATTTGCAGTGAAAAAACTACATTGTAATATTTGTGCAAAAATCCACCAGAATGCACCAGAGACGACGACAACAAAACACCAAAATAGACAGAAATACATGACGCAGTAAAAGTACAAAGGGAAACATTTGACATTATGAAGCGAGGTGATAAAAACACACTTATAACATACTTAACACAATACAGCAATAAAAGTACAAGAACAGTCTTCAAAGTGCTTTGTTCAGCTAATAACAGTTTGTGGGAAGAAGTTGTTAATGTGTCGAGATGTTCTGCATCTCAATGAATGATATCTTCTCCTGGAGGGAAGGATCTGGAACATGGCTTTACCAGGGTGACCAGTACCAGAAGAGTTATTGATGATTATCAGAGCTGGATTAAAGAGTCTGTAATCATAGAGAACCTCCAGAACAAACAGCTCACAGAGCTTTTTACACAGAGAACCACCTTGTTCAGAGTTCTCCTTTCTTTAGCTGTGATGTTACCAAACCACACAGTCATAGATCTATAACAAACACACTTTCTATGGTGCAGCCATAAAACTTAAGCAGAATCTCAGAGTTATTATTACATTCTCTAAGTTTCTGCAGAAAGAAGAGACGCTGACGAGTTTTATGGATAATGTGATTATAGTGTTTTTGTTCAGGTCATTAGACAAAGTTAAACCCAGAAAATTTGTACTTGAGAATTATTAATGACAACAGGCGTGTGAGAGTTACCATGACTACAATCAAAAACAAGTTCACATGTTTAGTTCAGCAGGAACAACATTTTAATTTCTGCTCTTTAAGATGAATCATCATTCTCAGTGATGAGACCAATAATGATGACATCAGCATATTTGATGATCAAAATGGAGTCAGAAGAAGCTTCACAATCATGAGTGAACAGAGTAAAAAGCAAAGAACTTAAAATGTCCCCTGAGGAGATCCAGGACTCATAAACACATATTTTTATTCTCTATGATCTACCAGTTAAAAAGATAAACATCACTCAGACCAACAGACGTGAGTTTTTAACCACTTTACTGAGATAAGAGAATTAAATTCAGAGCTGTAATCAATGAATAACATTCTAGTGTGAGATTTAGCATTGTCCACATGTTGTTATACAGAGTTCAAAACAAAGGAGATCAAATCCTCAACGCTCCTGTTTTCTTTGTATGTAAACTGAAGCGGATCGACATGGATCTGGTTCTTAATGAAGTCCAGTACAAGCCTCTCAAAAGTCTTCATCAGAACAGACGTGAGGACCACAGGACGATAGTCATTTAGACACGTCACTGGAGATTTCTTAGGAACCAGAATAATGTCTGGTACAATCAGTTCCTCAGAGACAAGATGTAGAAATCTGTTAAACAGGAGCAAGTTGCTCTGAGCATAGTTTCAGTAGATGAGGAGGAATGTCGTCCATACCGAGGTACTGGACAAGGCATGCTTTTTACATCATTTAACAGCTTTTTACATCATTTAACAGCTTTTTACATCATTTAACAGCTTTTTACATCATTTAACAGCTTTTTACATCATTTAACAGCTTTTTACATCATTTAACAGCTTTTTACATCACATTTAACAGCTTTTTACATCATTTATCAGCTTTTTACATCATTTAACAGCTTTTTACATCATTTATCAGCTTTTTACATCATTTAACAGCTTTTTACATCATTTAACAGCTTTTTACATCATTTAACAGCTTTTTACATCATTTATCAGCTTTTTACATCATTTAACAGCTTTTTACATCATTTATCAGCTTTTTACATCATTTAACAGCTTTTTACATCATATTTAACAGCTTTTTACATCATTTAACAGCTTTTTACATCATTTAACAGCTTTTTACATCATATTTAACAGCTTTTTACATCATTTATCAGCTTTTTACATCATTTAACAGCTTTTTACATCATATTTAACAGCTTTTTACATCACATTTAACAGGTTTTTACATCATTTAACAGCTTTTTACATCACATTTAACAGGTTTTTACATCATTTAACAGCTTTTTACATCATTTAACAGCTTTTTACTTCATTTAACAGCTTTTTACCTAATTTAGCAGCTTTTTACATCATTTAACAGCTTTTTACATCATATTTAACAGCTTTTTACATCATTTAACAGCTTTTTACATCATTTATCAGCTTTTTACATCATTTATCAGCTTTTTACATCATTTATCAGCTTTTTACATCATATTTAACAGCTTTTTACATCATTTATCAGCTTTTTACATCATTTATCAGCTTTTTACATCATTTAACAGCTTTTTACATCATATTTAACAGCTTTTTACATCATTTATCAGCTTTTTACATCATTTATCAGCTTTTTACATCATTTAACAGCTTTTTACATCATATTTAACAGCTTTTTACATCATTTAACAGCTTTTTACATCATTTAACAGCTTTTTACATCATATTTAACAGCTTTTTACATCATATTTAACAGCTTTTTACATCATATTTAACAGCTTTTTACATCATTTAACAGCTTTTTACATCATTTAACAGCTTTTTGCATCATCTAACAGCTTTTTACATCATTTAACAGCTTTTTACATCATATTTAACAGCTTTTTACATCATTTAGCAGCTTTTTACATCATTTAACAGCGGGTTTTACAGCGATTTACCGCAGTTGTTACATCATTTAGCAGCTTTTTACATCATTTAACAGCTTTTTACATCATTTAACAGCTTTTTACATCATATTTAACAGCTTTTTACATAATTTAACAGCTTTTTACATCACATTTAACAGCTTTTTACATCATTTAACAGCTTTTTACATCATATGTAACAGCTTTTTACATCATTTAACAGCTTTTTACATCATATTTAACAGCTTTTTACATCATTTAACAGCTTTTTACATCATATATAACAGCTTTTTTACATCATTTAACAGCTTTTTACATCACATTTAACAGCTTTTTACATCATTTAACAGCTTTTTACATCATATTTAACAGCTTTTTACATCATATTTAACAGCTTTTTACATCATTTAACAGTTTTTTTTACATCATTTAACAGCGTTTTCAGTCACAATGACATCTTGCTACTTTTGGTTGCAGATGTCGATGTAAACCTCTTTTGTTTACTGAAAGTTTGTTTTCATCTCCATCGTAAGAACTTTGTTTGTCGTCATTTTCGTGCATTGCATTGTGGGATGTGGAGTCCTGTAGATGGACAGAGACAGTGATTCGCTGACATTATTTTTTTTCTAGTTTGTTCCCAGTATTCCTATCAGAATGAATAAAAAACACTTTGAGTAAAAAAAGAAGAAATAATAATGTCTTGGATTTATGTAGCGCTTTTTTCGAGGAGACTCAAACCATTATTAATTAATCCGTCTCATCAACTCCACATCCCACAATGCAATGCACTAAACTTTTCTGACAATGTCAATAAACAGTGGAGCTTAAAGCAGCAATTTCAACCTTTTACATCTTTTTTTTTTTAGCAAATTATCTTGAAGTTATTGTTCTACGTGGCCTACTCTATGATTGTATCTGATCAAATCCAGCACTGTGATAGGCTGGTATCCTATCCAAGGGTTTACACTGCCTTATGCCCTATATCTACTGGGATAGACTCCAGCATTCCTTGTGACCCTGCACAGGAAAAGGCAGAAAAATCACCTATAGAAGACGAAACGAGACAAAGTTTCCTTGTTCAGCAGATTTAAAGCTCCAGTATTCTGCTATTTTTCACCATCTCCATTTGTTCTAAGAACCTTAACATAGTATTCAAGCTTTTTTTTCCAAAACTTGCCTGTTTTCTTGAATTTGAGCCTCTGAAAAGAGCGCTCCTAAAAACAGGCTGTTTTTTGGGTCTTAATGCATACGCATGAGTGGGCGTGAACACACTCACTGTTCCAACACGTGTGTTTATCACAGCAGCAGTTAATCATGAACAGTCGTCATTCTCCTCTATACTCATCTAACCACAGTAATATTCCATCTAAGACCGCTGCGTCACACTGGGTCACAAACATGTCAGATCATCCCATAAAGGAGATATAATAACGGATACTAAAAATGGAACTGGTTGTGAGTGCTCTTCAATTTATCTATATACTGGATTATCTATATACTAAATGTAAAGATATTTACTGTGATAATAACCTGTTTTTGCAGGGTTTGTTTTATAGCTGTGAGGTAGTTTGCGAGGGAGGAGCTCACATTCTTATAGGGTAGGAGGAGCCAGGATTGTCAGGAGGAGGAGTTTCCACCTTGTGACATCATAACGCCAGAAAAATCTAGATGTGGAATAACAAGGAAGAGAGGCTAAATTAATGTTTATTACTGTAGCAAAACCATTAGAAAGTGATTTAATCATCATACTTCATTCTATCAAATACTGAAATTTAAAAAATCATCTTTATAAATAAATAATCTTAATTAATGCTGTTTTCATTCATACTTTATTTGTTCAGATTGAGTCACTGTTGTATTTCTTACCATTAACAGTGTTTTTCTGGAATGAACTGGTTTGGTTTTCTTTCTTTTTAAGGACACAGCTCTGGACCCTGGAGAGGATGTGGCTCTTCTTTCAGTCAGCTTTGAAGATGCTGAGGCTACTCAAGTCTTCCCCAAACTCTACCTGTCCCCAAGTATTGAACAGTGAGTACATACCGTACCGTACCGTACTGTACTGTACGGTTCTCTGTCTGTCTGCTGTGTCTCACCAGTGAAGAAAGTCCACTGTTGGACCAGTGATAGAACAAGAAAATAAAGGAGTAGGTTGTTGGTTCTACAGGTTCATATTCTTACGTTACATGTACATGTGTAAATTAGATTATATGATGGGGAAATCCACTTACAGCAGCCAAAGATATAATTAATAACTGTGCAGAAAGGATATTTAACTGGAAAAATAGTTATTTAGTTAATATTTACAAGTCAAATATGTATTTGGCAATTAAATATGGAATAATTTGGCAAAAATAACAACTTGTATCTGGATTTGTTGACACGTTTATTCTTTTTACTAATTAAATTGAAAGTAATAATGCAGGAAAAACAGAAGACTGACCTTGACCTTAAATATGACCTTGAGTGAAGGTCAACGTCACACACTGAAATGAAATGTTGTTCAATGGTACCAGTGGGTACAAGTTATAGGGAATAATTTAGTTTTTTGGGTTTTTTTTTGTGACGTAATGAACTTTGACGTCTACTGATCTTTTTGCTGGTTGGTCTTTGGGTCATTGAAATAAAATACTGAGCTTTTTATAAATGTAAGCATACTTATAAATAATATGAGGATGATATGATAATTGTAGCTGTTCTGGGAATGATGAGAAATGTTATAAATCTAGGGCTGTCAATCAATAAAAAAGAGAAATAATTAATTTGTAATTTATCTAAGACTAAACCATGTAACAAGGATTATTTATTGATGGAAAATCATGGAATTAATGTACAATAACTACACAGGAAGTATATTTTAATTCAAAGACCATTTTATTAACTTTCTTTCAGCTGTGGATGAGCCCAGTTTTATCTGTTATATTTCTGACAGAATTTAACAAAACCCAGCCTGTACATTCCACCAAAGGTCAGGGGTCAGGCACTGGAACTGTTAATTGTCTGTCTGTCTGTCTGTCTGTCTGTCTGTCTGTCTGTCTGTCTGTCTGTCTGTCTGTCTGTCTGTCTGTGTCTGTCTGTCTGTGTCTGTGCCTACGTTTAATTGTAATAGGGAGTTGTTTTTTTTCCCACTGTCGCTAAATGTTTGTTCATGTGGATCTTGTTGAGTTCTTTCTTTATTACTATTTATTTTATATTGATAAGCACTTTGAGATGACTTCATTGTATTCTGTGCTATATGAACCATACCTGTCTAGTATTCTGTTTTAGCCATGCAGGAAACTCCCATATTTTACCTTCTTTCCCGCCATCTTCCTGTATTATTATTTTCCTGTAATATCCCGTATTTAATGTAATAATAAATCAAAGATGTCTTACTAAACTGAACGCCATCTCTAGCCTCGTGAGAACTTCCTCCTGAAATGACCTGAGTGACAGTTCTCATTAGATTAGTGCTGACATCAGCAACAAACCCAGAAACAACAGAACAGAGATGATAATGAAAACGTTCTGGTGATAAAAACTAAGAACTGGTGTAAATACGTTATAAAATATAACATAGAGTTTATCTTCATAAAGACCATCAGGATGTGACACAGTTACACGTTCTGTTAGATTAATAACTGATATTTTAACGTCTACCACAGCAGAAGGAACACGTAGTCACCATGAAAATCATCCAATCACAAGCTCCACAAATATACACTGTTTATAAAGTGTTAAATAATGTAAAGTCTGTAATAAATGTGTTTAATAAGTCATTAGTGAATACCAGAGAACCACATGAGTGAGTATGAGAAATTATAATAAAATATGTAATAAAATAAAATGTGACTTGTATATAAACTGTAAGTATATTAAATAAACACATGTGATTCATAAACACATTTACGTTTTTATTTAAACTGTTTTATAATTTAGTAATTAGGGCTGGGAGATATATCGAGATTCAAGATGTATTGAGTTTTCTACTTTGGTGATATAGAAAACTATAATATTTCATAAATCATATGAAACAAAATATTAGTTTCTGGAGTCACTGCTTTAACTTCTCAGAACAACATGTAAAGCTCAGTTAGATGATTAATAAGTGTCACATATTGATCAGCTGTTTATTAATAAATGAGTCTGTGTAACATTTTACATCAGCAAATTTAACCCAGAATTGTTTTTCTGGTCAGACTTTATTTAATAAAATGATCTAGATTTCTATCATATTTCACCATTTTGATAAAATATATTAAGATATGAGTGTTGGTTCATATCACCAGCCCTAGTAGGAATGTTCACAGCATTTTAATATTAATAAAGGTCGACCTACCAGATTATAATCACATTATTATATTTAATAAGTGGTTGATAAGTGGATATTTTAGATTTATTGTACATCTATATTAAAATATAAGAGATACTGGAGCTTGGTTGGGGGGGTGGGACGACTGGTAGTGGGGCGCCAGAAAATTTCCCTTATTTTCAAATCCAAAACTTGACAGATATGATATAAATAAAGTTGAAATTAAAGTGAAGTAATACCCATCATTAGATCAGTGGTTCTGAACCTTAAGGTCACAAGACACTGGGAGGGGGTCCCCAGATACCTTCAAGAAACCAGAATATTTGGTGAACCAATTTAAGTGCATTTTTGCTTATTTTTCTCCTTTTTCTGCATTTAGACCCAAACCCACCATATTTTTAACCTTTGTTCATCACTTTTTCTTACCATATTTTTGCTTCTTTTTTCTACATTTCTCCCATTTCTGACACTTCATCACATTTTAATGCTTTTTCTCTACATTCCAGACATGTTCAGCACTTATAAACCTTTTCCATCCACCACTTTTACACCTAATGTCACATATATTAACCCATTATTGTCACTTTTAAGCTCTTTTCACCAGATTTAATGCTTTTTTTTTTTTTTGTCACTTTAACCACATTCACCATTTTTCATGACATTATTTGCCAGTTTAAATTAATTATTCCAATATTAACACTTTGAACCATTTTTACATTTTTTTTCTGTCTGTTTTTATCCACTATAATTTACAACTTTTAACCAATTTCTGTGTTTTTTAAAATCACATTTCACCACATTTCCCACCATTTTTGGTCACTTTGAACCGTTTTATTAGTGATTAAAACCATGATTTCCATCTTTAAGATGACTATAATAATAATAATAAACGTTCCTGGATAACAGTGGATATTATTCAGATGAATAATAATTTATTTTGGAGGGTCCCTGCTCTCTGGGACCTTTATTTTGGAGGGTCCCCGCTCTATGGAACCTTTATTTTGGAGGGTCCCCTGCTCTCTGGGACCTTTATTTTGGAGGGTCCCCGCTCTCTGGGACCTTATTTTGGAGGGTCCTGCATTATATTGAGGGCGTTTTAGAGCAGGAATACTCTATGTATATAAAACATGCTGACTCCTGGACTGAAACTGGGCGACCCTGACGTGTGCGTTAGCTAGGATTGTGTGTGCATGCCTTAGTGTGTCTATGTGAGACAGAGCCAGGTATGGGCCTGTTCTAACCTGGAGGCATCATCATGGTCTGGGCTTCTGTGCTCAGAATAATCTCAGGCTTATGTTTATTTACAAGTACACGCCCCCGTCGCACCAGGTTAGGAGACCTCTGCTCTGCCTCGACTACCGCCGCTACTCTCTCTCTCCCTCTCTTTCCTCCTGTCTGTACACGTTCCTCTCTGCTCTGCTTTTCCTTGTTCTTATCAAACCTTTCCTTCCCTCCTTTGTCTTTTCCCATCAGCCTCGGCCTTTGCTCTCGCTCTACCAACATTTCCCTGCCCTGCCACTCCTTCTTCAACATTTTATTGTCACAGTATCAGTCATACACTGCTCAGGGACACAAAGCCAGCATTATTTTGAAGAATAAATGAGAAGAACAAACATACCAGTGGTCAGACTAAGAAACGAGTGGAAGCGATGTGTTCCTGAGGGCACAGATCTACATGTTTGTGCTGACCGTACACACTGTAGCTGCTACAGAGGACCTTCCTCCTGTGGTTGGATACAAGAACAATGTATTGACATCTGGCCCAGTGGACCACACCTGGTATGTTCATGTTGCACATGTACCACATGAAATGATGCCAAAAACCAAGCCATCACAATACCAGATGTCAGCCAAGGACAGGCCAGTATTTTATATATAGGCTACTTTTAGCTCATTCAGATTTGTTGATGCTAACTTTCCATAATTCATCCAAATTGTCCCAAATAGGTTTCAAGATAACGAACCTACATTTGTGGGTCAATCTCCCATCTATTTAGTACGTGTCCCACATCACCAACGTGTACGGTGTAGATTTTAGAACGCCCTCAGGTCTCAGAGTGAGCTATCAGGAAAAGCATTTATCAGACTCATGACTCAGCAAAACCTCCATCAGAAAACATGGCCTCAACATATACTGTATCAATGTATTGTTTGATTCATAAATACATAGTTAAAAGAAATCTTAACCTTTAAAAATAAATACAAAATAACAGCTGTCAACTTCCTCTCATATCTGAAGCAGCGCATATTGATGACAATCATGTGTACTTCCTATTCCTTCAAAATAGAACGTCATGTTATATTTTATGGCCTGAGGCCGTTTAGTCTGAAGACTTTTATTTTGAAGGCGTTTAGTAATGACTGAAGTTTTCCTGCTACGTCACTCACTACACTGTACGAGTATATTACATGATAATAAAGTGTAATTAACCTCCAGCTAAAAGTCATTGAGCAGTGTTAGTTTAACCAGGTCTGATGGTGCGTTCACTGACACCTAGTGACCAGGAGTTTACGTTCTCTGCAGATGTTCGCTACATTCAATAGTTTGTTCATTAAAATACATGATTAAACAAATGAATTTGGACATTTTTTGGATCGATACGATAATTGTTAAGTGATATGTTGTCAAATCCATGTTTTCTTACACCTTTAGATGAATGCGTGGGAAACAATCCCAGTTCTAATGAACTGTGAATGCCGAAGCTGAGCATCTGTACGGTTTCCCGTCCTCTCTTTGTGCCTGACGTGTTGTGTTTGTCAGGAGATATTTGCACATATGCAGATCAAGGCCAGTCATGAATATGCTCATGTTTTTTTCGTCAGCTGTGTGGGAGTGTGGTAATTTATGACCCAGGGCATGAATGTATATCTCCTTCACCGTTGTTTCAACACAACAACGACTGCTTTGTGTGTCACTCTTATTGAATATAATAATACTTCATTTAGCATGCAGATGTGTGTGAGCTTCTGTAGATCTTTTACTCTGCATGTCCTCAATGACCTCGTCTTGGGTCAGTGTCTCAGCTCTGGCTGCAGCTAAAGAGAAAACTCTGATTTTTACGTGCACAGTTCATGTGTTTTTTTACCAACGACTTGATAGACAGCAGCACTGGACAGATTTTACATTCGCTCACGCCAATGTGAATATTCACAATATCACACAACCCTGAGATCAGATCCACATCAAAGCACATTTGGAAATGTTTAATTCCTAATTTATCTATTGGTAGAAGCAGCAGCTGAAGGAGATGGTGTTAACTTCATCTCTGGCACTGCTGCGTCTCTGAGCTGATGTAGGGTGTGATATCAACTCTATCTACCCACTGTCACAAACGTTATGTCTTATATCAGCCTGTCACTCTTTTCTACTCTCATCCATCCATCATCCATCCATCATCCACCCATCTATCCACGCATCCATCCATCATCCACCCATCCATTTATCCATCTATCATCCACCCATTCATCCATCCATCATTTCTCCATCCATCCATCATCCATCTATCATTTCTCCATCCATCCATCATCCATCTATCATCCATCCATCTATCCACGCATCCATCCATCATCCACCCATCCATCTATCCATCTATCATCCACCCATTCATCCATCCATCATTTCTCCATCCATCCATCATCCATCTATCATCCATCCATCTATCCACGCATCCATCCATCACCCATCTATCATCCATCCATCATCCATCCATCATCCATCCATCCACATGATAATCCCTCTCTTTAACTCTCAGCCACTGTTCAAAAACTTTCATAAACTTTAAGTTTTTTACTAATATCTTTGTATAATGAACAGATACTTTTATAAAAGCTGATCATTTCTCTAACATTCAGGCAACAACATACGGTTAAATTTGCCTAAAATCAAAGTGTTTTTTAAACTTAAAGCTGCTGAAAAACATTTTTTTTTAAATCAAAAAAGGACAAACTATGATCATCATAGATCAATAAATCAAAGAACTTTGTCTTAAAAGAAGAAGTTCGGTATTTTCTAGCGTATAGGACGCAGTTTTTCATTTAAAGATGAAGATGCAGCCAATACACAGAATATGTTTTTATTTTCTGTGCCTAAGTCAAGATGTTTGCTTATTTGTATTATATTTGTACATTTCTATATTTGTATTATTATTATTATTTATCTTGTTTTTATTTTTTTGTACTGTAATGTGTGCATTTTAATCCTTACTTAATTAACAGTCTTTTACTTAATTATGTACTTTTTCTTTCTCTTTCTTTCTTTGCTTGTGTTTATTCTTTTTATTGTAAT
>NC_041065.1:729400-786900 GCF_900634775.1 Gouania willdenowi
CTATATCCTATAGTATTACTATCTACTATACTATAGTATGTACTAGCTACTATATACTATAGTATATACTGTCTACTATATACTATAGATAGATACTGTCTACTATATACTATAGATATACTATCTACTATATACTATAGTATATACTATCTACTATACTATAGTATATACTGTCTACTATTACTTAGTATATAGACTGCTACTATATACTATAGTGATATACTATCTACATATACTATAGATATACTATCGACTATATACTATAGTATATACTATCTACTATATACTATAGTATATACTATCTACTATTACTATAGTATACATTACTATTACTATAGTATATATACTGTCTACTATATACTATAGTATTACTATCTACTATACTATAGTATATACTGTCTTATATACTATAGTTATCATCTACTATTACTATAGTATCTATACTGTCTACTATATACTATAGTATATATACTGTCTACTATATACTTTAGTATATACTGTCTACCTATATACTATAGTATATATACTAGTCTACTATATACTATAGTCTATATACTGTCTACTATATACTATAGTATATATACTGTCTACTATATACTATAGTATATATACTGTCTTACTATATACTATAGTCTATACTACTTCTACTATATACTATAGTATATACTATCTACTATATACTATAGTATAATACTATCTACTATATACTATAGTATATACTATCTACGATATACTATAGTATATACTATCTACTATATACTATAGTATATATACTGTCTACTATATACTATAGTATATACTATCTACTATATACTATAGTATATATACTGTCTACTATATACTATAGTATATCTACTGTCTACTATATACTTATAGTATATATACTGTCTACTATATACTATAGTATATATACTGTCTACTATATACTATAGTATATATACTGTCTACTATATACTATAGTATATACTGTCTACTATATACTATAGTATATATACTGTCTACTATATACTATAGTATATACTGTCTACTATATACTATAGTATATATACTGTCTACTATATACTATAGTATATATACTGTCTACTATATACTTTAGTATATACTGTCTACTATATACTTTAGTATATACTGTCTACTATATACTATAGTATATATACTGTCTACTATATACTATAGTATATATACTGTCTACTCTATACTATAGTATATAAGTCTACTATCTACTATAGTATATATACTGTCTACTATATACTATAGATATATACTGTCTACTATATACTATAGTCTAATACTGTCTACTATATACTATAGTTATACTATCTACTATATACTATAGTATATACTATCTACTATATACTATAGTATATATACTGTCTACTATATACTATAGTATATATACTGTCTACTATATACTATAGTATATACTATCTACTATATACTATAGTATATACTATCTACTATATACTATAGTATATATACTGTCTACTATATACTATAGTATATATACTGTCTACTATATACTATAGTATATATACTGTCTACTATATACTATAGTATATACTATCTACTATATACTATAGTATATATACTGTCTACTATATATTATAGTATATACTATCTACTATATACTATAGTATATATACTGTCTACTATATACTATAGTATATACTGTCTACTATATACTATAGTATATATACTGTCTACTATATACTATAGTATATAATGTCTACTATATACTATAGTATATATACTGTCTACTATATACTATAGTATATATACTGTCTACTATATACTATAGTATATACTATCTACTATATACTATAGTATATATACTGTCTACTATATACTATAGTATATAATGTCTACTATATACTATAGTATATATACTGTCTACTATATACTATAGTATATACTATCTACTATATACTATAGTATATACTGTCTACTATATACTATAGTATATATACTGTCTACTATAGTATATGTACTGTCTACTATATACTATAGTATGGTTAGAATGATGAGCGTTCCCACTGAAGTATACTTCCAAGTTTCCCAAGATGCATCTGGAATGTACAGCGTTAAAAACCTTGTTCACACTGAGGCTAAATATTTCTGTTGATTCTCCACCTTTATTTTGAAAGTTCTGAAAACATTTGAAGTGAGAAAGTGACCAAGTAGAATATCAACATGTGTTCATTTGATCCATAAAACTCACGTTAGACATACTTCATTCACACATTTTCAGAAACCCTACATTAGTCTACTGACTAGCATGAGTAGTACGTTAGCGTGAGTAGTACGTTAGCGTGAGTAGTACGTTTGCGTGACTAGTACGTTAGGGTGAGTAGTACGTTAGCGTGAGTAGTACATTAGCGTGAGTAGTACGTTAGCGTGAGTAGTACATTAGGGTGAGTAGTACGTTAGCTTGAGTAGTACGTTAGGGTGAGTAGTACGTTAGCGTGAGTAGTACATTAGCGTGAGTAGTACGTTAGCGTGAGTAGTACGTTAGCGTGAGTAGTACGTTAGCGTGACTAGTACGTTAGGGTGAGTAGTACGTTAGCGTGAGTAGTACATTGGCGTGAGTAGTACATTAGCGTGAGTAGTACGTTAGCGTGAGTAGTACATTAGGGTGAATAGTACGTTAGCGTGAGTAGTACATTAGGGTGAGTAGTACGTTAGCGTGAGTAGTACGTTAGGGTGAGTAGTACGTTAGCGTGAGTAGTACATTAGCGTGAGTAGTACGTTAGCGTGAGTAGTACGTTAGCGTGAGTAGTATGTTAGCGTGACTAGTACGTTAGGGTGAGTAGTACGTTAGCGTGAGTAGTACATTAGGGTGAGTAGTACGTTAGCGTGAGTAGTACGTTAGGGTGAGTAGTACATTAGGGTGAGTAGTACGTTAGCGTGAGTAGTACGTTAGGGTGAGTAGTACGTTAGGGTGAGTAGTACGTTAGCGTGAGTAGTACGTTAGCGTGAGTAGTACGTTAGTATGATAGACCTGCCCCTTTGACCCTGCTTAGCCTGCGTCGCTAATGCTAAGTTATGTAAACATGTTTTTGTTGCTGGTATGAAGTTCCTTTCTGTCTCTGTAGATGCTGTTTTATTTAATACGTGTGTTACTAAAGATTGTTAAAGAAACAAAAATATCAACATGTCTTTTTCTGGTTCACCTAAAAAGCCACTTTAGATATTATAGTGTTTGTATGGAATATAAAACGCTCGTCAGTTTCATTGCACTTATCGTCGTGTTGTTGTGAGATGCATAAAATAAATTAGAAAAGGAACACGTGTTTATGTGCTTATTTAATTTGATCATATATTGAAGTTCAAATAATCAGTTCTTATATTTATTAGAAAATAATCAATATTGGTGTATGTAATTATTTTTAAAGTCTGTACAGTCATGTCTCATTCTGACCTTTATCTAATTTTAGTCACACACACACACACACACACACACACACACACACACACACACACACACACACACACACACACACAGTCTTTGGTCCTGTCTAGTTTGTGTTTACTTTTAATTTCTGCTGGTGCCCTGTGGGCACCCACCAGTGCACCCTAGTGGGGCCCACTAATTAAACACAGTGTGTTTATTTGACGGAGGTCTTTTCAGTTGGTGTGGTTAAGTTCTAACTGGCCTCTGTGGCCCCGCCTGTGGAGGGAGGCTAAGCACCAAGTCCTCCACTTTGTTGACTAAAAAATCTATTTATAAACTTTGTCCACGATAAATTTGTAATTAACGTTCTGCCTTAAAGTCCAGTCAGTTTGTCTCCATCCTCCCTCAGCATGTGATGTCATGCTTTCTTCTTCTGTTGCTGATAACTTTGGTACAGCTCGAAGTCACTATGAAGTCAGACAGGGGTTATATTTAAATGATAGTGTTAGCCGGTGGTTCTCAACCTTTTCAGCCCCATGACCCTCCAAAATAAAGGTCCCATAGAGTGGGGGACCCTCCAAAATAAAGGTCTCAGAGAGCAGGGACCCTCCAAAATAAAGGTCCCAGAGAGCAGGGACCCCCACTGTATCTGAACAGTCATGTGGAGACAGGACCATCTATAAGGGGGAATAAAGGGGAGAGATTTTTGGGGTCCATCCATAAAGTCAGTAAAATGATGGTCTATTGTTCTATGAATCTGTGATAACCACATTTATTTATTCATCTGAATAATATCCACTGTTATCCAGGAACGTTTATTATTATTATTATAGTCATCTTAAAGATGGAAATCATGGTTTTAATCACTAATAAAATGGTTCAAAGTGACCAAAAATGGTGGAAAATGTGGTGAAATGTTTTTTTTTAAAAATAATTTAGATTTAAAATAACATGACATCATCATCATGACCATAAATCTCTCTCTCAATCATACGCAGTAGAGAAAAAAAAGGTTCCTTTAACTTTGATTTAAAAATGTTCACATGTGATGCTGACTTCAGCTCTGCTGCAGTTTGTTCCACTTCTTTGCAGCATAACAACTAAACACAGCATCACCATGGTTACTGTGAGCTCTGGGCTCCACTATCTGACCTGTGTCCATAGATCTGTGAGTTCTGGGCTCCACTATCTGACCTGTGTCCATAGATCTGTGAGTTCTGGGCTCCACTATCTGACCTGTGTTCATAGATCTATGAGTTCTGGGCTCCACTATCTGACCTGTGTTCATAGATCTATGAGCTCTGGGCTCCACTATCTGACCTGTGTCCATTGATCTGTGAGCTCTGGGCTCCACTATCTGACCTGTGTCCATAGATCTATGAGTTCTGGGCTCCACTATCTGACCTGTGTCCATAGATCTGAGTTCTGGGCTCCACTATCTGACCTGTGTCCATAGATCTGTGAGTTCTGGGCTCCACTATCTGACCTGTGCTCATAGATCTATGAGTTCTGGGCTCCACTATCTGACCTGTGTCCATAGATCTATGAGTTCTGGGCTCCACTATCTGACCTGTGTCCATAGATCTGAGTTCTGGGCTCCACTATCTGACCTGTGTCCATAGATCTATGAGTTCTGGGCTCCACTATCTGACCTGTGTCCATAGATCTGAGTTCTGGGCTCCACTATCTGACCTGTGTCCATAGATCTATGAGTTCTGGGCTCCACTATCTGACCTGTGTCCATAGATCTGAGTTCTGGGCTCCACTATCTGACCTGTGTCCATAGATCTATGAGTTCTAGTGATATTAGTGATATTCATGCTCATCCTATTGATTAGATGTGACAGCTGTAATGTCTATAAATAGGCTACTGTGGTAAACACTGTTGTTGTAAATATCAGTTTGTGGTTGATGTCCACACCCTGAAACACCCACAGTAGCTATGACATCATCGTTACTGCTTAACACCCACTAATGCTCTGGAAATGATTGAGAAAGGTTTTAAAAAACCCTTTTATTTTTTCAGTTTCATCATCATCTTTTTTACCTTTTCATAAGCAGTCATTTAGATTATTCTCATTAACACCTAACTCGTGCTGTACGACACGTATATCATATTAACATGATGTGTGAACAGTGTGTGGGCATGTGTGTGTTCTATCCACTAACTGTAGTCATGTACCAGGCTGTAGTTTTACACAGATACTCATTAAACATGGAACATAAATCATATTCATTTATTCTGGACATGAATTCAAAATCACAGCGTCATCATTATTTCTCCTTTAAATAAACGCTTCTGTTTTATGTCTGAACATAACTCTATTAAAATGTAATGTAGTTATATATTATATCATTACAACTAAAGGCCAGAGCTGACTAGTATGTTGTTACTGTACTTTAGTAGTTTTTTCTGGTATCTGTACTTTACTTGAGTATTTTTATTCTTTTAGTCGTTATGTTTTAAAACAAATCTCTGAACTTTCTTCTCGTTCCATTTAAAAATGAGCTCCTTACGTTAAAGATCTTTGAAGATGACATCATGACGTTAAAAAACTGTCACCAACAGACAGAAGAGGCCACGCCTCCATTCCACAAACCTGGAGAACATGATTGTCTTGAGGCTAAATGAAAAATGTTGGTAGTAGTCAGACAGTTTTTAAAAAGTTAAGAGTTAATCTAGGTTTAATTCAGCATTTGTATTATTCTTTTCTTAATTCATTTTATTTACAAATGTTATTTATGATAAAGTCTCCATCTGTTCAAAGTTAACAACTTGTTTCTATGTAACAGTTTTCTACAAATGAAATATATGAAATGTGTTGTACATTTTACTTTTTTACTTAAGTACATTTAGTAGCATGTACGTATGTTTATAATTTGACTTATGTTCGAGAGCAACTTCACTACTTTTACTTTAACCAGAGTCATTTTTATTCAAGTATCTGTACTTTTACTTTAGCATCTCTGCTAATGTTCCACACAGTTCAGTCACCAAAAATTCTGAAATCTTTACCATTTGTTGCATGATTTATCAATAACATTCAATATATGTTTAGTTTGATCTGATCAATACTTTATAGATATGGATAATATAGTGAGGGGGGTGTGTCCTTATTTATCTTCCATGTTTATCTTCCAATATGTCAGTAACTCCATCACATAGAAAGGTAAATATGGTATAGTAATAAGCTCCACCTACTCTCTCAGAATATAGACATAGATCTGCTATACATCCTATCTGGTCTGGAAACGTTCTACCCACATGTTTAGTTCATCCTATTCTTAGTATATTTTATTACATTAACTGCTTTTGTTTCCAGAGAGTTGCCCATCAATGCTGTTGATTTTAGTATTGAGTTTTTGAATCATATTTCTTATTAATAGATACATTTTACAGGTGAAATATTCTGTAGTGGTATTTATCAGTCAGGCTCTACCTACAGAGTGGATCACCAGATTAAAATCTATTTAAAAAATGTAAACAATCTGGCTGTGAACATATCAAGAACAACGGAGTGTAACAGTATGGTTAGCGTTTTACTAGTAGTGTGTGCGTGTGTGTGTGTGTGTGTGTGTGTGTGTGTGTGTGTGTGTGTGTGCGTGCGTGTGTGTGTGTGTGTGTGTGTGATCAAACTAGACTGTTTTAGATAAAAACAACAACAATATAACAAACTAGATAAAGGGAACAATGGCCTTCATTTGATATAAGTCAGATATAACTCTCGTTTTGTTCACTTGTGCGTTGATTTTAAACTCTAGGTAAACATGAAACATTTGTCACAAATTTTTGTGTAATTTGCTAGAATAATTTGTGAGAAATTGCAAGTTTGTGTTTTTTTTTTTAATTGGGATTTTCTTCCATAATTTGCAATAAAAAATGAATGCATTCTTGTGATATAAACGTGGGAAAACTTTGGCAGCCCGAAAAATATTGTAGTTTTATTGAATTTGTGATTTTGAAATATCTACAACTGAATTATTTGGTTATATACACAGTAATAATCAAAGACTTGTAAATGTATTGTCATGTTTGTGTTTTTATGTTTTTTTTACATCTTGACCAGGAGACTACAGATGAAAAATAGCTTTCTGACTAATTCTGACTAATTCTGACTTTTTTTAATCATGTTTGTTTACATGTCTCTTTTAAATGAACCAATCTGATCCAACCTTAAATTCCTTTTGTTTGAAACACTTTGACAAATTCTACTTCCTGCGACTTTGATGGAGATGAAGATGATGAGTGTAACACATTCGACCTATCACGTCTTTACTCGTCCTAGCAGAGCAAGGTGTGGAAACATGTGATGACTAAAGTCACTGTTTGCCTTTGATGTATGGATTTATTTTCACACATGACCAAAAACAGAACTAACAAAAACACACTGAGCTGTGGTTGAGTCACCGCTTGCTTCATGACATCATCGTTCACAGGAAGTACATATTTCCTTTTCTCATCTGTGCTTTGGGGATGCTTGATGTCGTTTATTTGTTTGTTTGGTTTTGTTGTTGTTTTTTTTAGAAGACAAAAACACCAAAGAAAAGAAAAATGATTGCTATGGCAGCGCCTGTAACTCCTCAGACATACTCATAATATTCCATCAGACACTCTGAATATGTTTTACTCTACAGTGGTACAGAGCCGCTCTACAAACAACACATACATTAATGAGCAGAGCGTTCAGGATAGACAGAAAAGGAAATGTGAGGTCATGTGAGGCTGAAACTGCACTTTAATGCCTCCTCCTTGTTGAGTATATTTATTACAGCTGGATCTTTAATGTGTTAATTGCAATTAATTAATTACAGAAATTGCAGTTAATCGCTTTTTTTTTCACTCCAAACAGTGTGGAACCTTTTTCATTTCATGAGTTCCTGGTTTATCCATAATACTGATGCACAGAGCACAACACAATAAACAGGAGAACCAGAGAAGTCGTTACTGTGCTTCATCAAACATGTAGCAGCTAACACCTCAATGCTAAATATGTAGCAGCTAACTCCTCAATGCTAAATATGTAGCAGCTAACACCTCAATGCTAAATATGTAGCAGCTAACACCTCAATGCTAAATATGTAGCAGCTAACACCTTAATGCTAAATATGTAACAGCTAACACCTCAATGCTAAATATGTAGCAGCTAACACATCAATGCTAAATATGTAGCAGCTAACACCTCAATGCTAAATATGTAGCAGCTAACACCTCAATGCTAAATATGTAACAGCTAACACCTCAATGCTAAATATGTAGCAGCTAACACCTCAATGCTAAATATGTAACAGCTAACACCTCGATGCTAAATATGTAGCAGCTAACACATCAATACTAAATATGTAGCAGCTAACACCTCAATGCTAAATATGTAGCAGCTAACACATCAATGCTAAATATGTAGCAGCTAACACATCAATGCTAAATATGTAGCAGCTAACACCTCAATGCTAAATATGTAGCAGCTAGCACCTCAATGCTAAATATATAGCAGCTAGCACCTCAATGCTAAATATGAAGCAGCTAGCACCTCAATGCTAAATATGTAGCAGCTAACACCTCAATGCTAAATATGTAGCAGCTAACACCTCAATGCTAAATATGTAGCAGCTAGAACCTCAATGCTAAATATGTAGCAGCTAACACCTCAATGCTAAACATGTAGCAGCTAACACCTTAATGCTTAACATGTAGCAGCTAACACCTTAATGCTAAATATGTAGCAGTTAGCATCCTCAATGCTAACATGTATCAGTTAGCACCTCAATGCTAAACATATAGCAGCTCGCACCTCAATTTTAAACATGTAGCAGTTAGCACCTCAATACTAACATGTAACAGCTAACACCTCAATGATTACATGTAGAAGTTAGCACTTCAGTGCTAACACCTCAATGATAACATGTAGCAGTTAGCACCTCAATGCTAATATATCGTATCGTGAGGTACGATACCCAGCCCTAGTTTAGAGCCAAAAACTGACTTTTAGGGTAAAATAATTATGGTCCTGTTGCTTTAAATATCTGTAATTCAATGTTCTGGTGAAAGCGTGTCGTAGGTTTCACTGAACATTTATCAGACAAAGAAGAGGTTGGATAAAGGTTGGATGTTTTGGTCGTTGCTCAGCCCTAGTGTTCCACTGACTCCATTATGACTTGTGGATTTAAAAAAAGGTCACATTTTCATCCTGTTGAACATGTCGTGTTCACCCTTTCATTCTCACCCACGCTGTGTTTTTACCCACCTCTATGGACCCCCACTGAGTGTTTGAGGTTTTCACATATTCTCTGTCTTTGACCCCCTCCCTTCACTGTACCCCACGCCTCCATGGCATTACTTCCAGCTGGCCTACTTCCTGCCTACTTCCTGCCTACTTCCTGCCCTGGATGTCTTTTAAGTTAAACACTATCTATATGGGTTGTTTGTTCTTACACCGTTAGATGTTGTTTTCTAATCCTTTGCCCTTTTCACCTCCCTTCACATTGGCCCTGCTGTCACTCACTTTTCATGTAACTATAGAATATGTGTACTACGACATGGCCCCAGGAGAAATGTTCATCTCTATATGGTGTGTGTCTATGTTCCTTTATTAGCTGTGCCCTTTGTTCACCCACTACATACCAATAAGCTCCACATGTATCCTAGATGTAGTCTACACCAGCGCTCCCCAACCGTTTTTCACAGACTAACTTTTAAGATGTGGAAAAAAAAAACATTTTCTAAATATAATAATAAATTTGAATCCACTGTATACAACTTTATTAGCAGGGTTAAGGTTACACATGCCTTCAACATAAGATACGCCACAAAAACAAATATAAAGTGCATGTTTCTCTGTTAGACAGTAGTAGCAGAGAGAATACGGTCATTTTACAAAATAAAACATTGTTCTCAGATAATAAAGAAAACGGAATTAATGTAAGTTATGTATTCTTTCTGTGTGACCCGGTACAAATTCACCCACTGACCAATACTGGTCCGTGGCCCAGGGGTTGGAGACCACTGGTTTACACCATTGTAAATATCAATAACTGTTTGCTTAAAAATCCCATGATTTACTTTGTTCCACCTGCATCAGTGGATAGGACACATTATCCTTTGATGTGGAACTACAAAGAGATTCTGACGATAACTTAGACTAAAACGTTTTGTCGACAAACCTTTATTTTGTGACGTAATTTAAAGAAGAACTGAACAATGAACGGGTAACAACATGATGTAAAAGATGACAGTAGACCAGCTGGTTCACAACCACTCACTGCCTTCATTGGTTTATCAATGAAATGTCTATACTCTTTATGACTGGATGACTCCACAGCGGGAACGGCCACGATAATAACTATGATTGGCAGATTATTTTTCCCGCGGTCAGCTTTAGCTACTAGCGTTATTATCTTTAACCCTCCTGTCTTGGTCAGAAAAAACAGCTGATATCAAAGGACTAAAATAAAACTCAACTAAAAGACTCAAATATAACTAAATCTAGTCTTTGGTGAGTGTCAAAGACTGAAATGAATTTATTTTGTAAAGAAAGCACAGAGTGGTTTCACATTTTTGCTGAGATCATCTAAACGTCTTCCTGACCTGCTTAAACTTTTGGCATTAAAACATCTATGGGAGTCGAACCTGATACCGTAAATAAAGAAGAACGAGAAGTTGTGGTCTTGGAGACTGAAAGAAGACGAGCACAGTGGACTAAACTACTGTTTGGTTCCACAGATGTACGCAGAGGCATGTGCACAGGTCTTACAGTAAACAGTCACATGAACAGAGTGTTAATAAATAACTGTGTCACAGTGAGAGTGGATCAGGATTTATTTTCTCATCAAAGAGCAAATATACAGAATGAATAAAACAAGAGTCAAATAATAATACTCAAATACAACCCAAAACACACAATAAGGTTAAAAACACACTAAATATTCGTCCCTGTGTTTGATGATGTCAGATCAGATAATAACAGTTTTGCAGCTTTGTACCAGCTCGACCAATTAGTAGTTTTTTACACCCGAAACAAATTTGCCTGAATTTTTTTTTTTTTTTTTTTTTCTTTAATCAAATCAATGACTTGGAATTGTATTTCATGGTTATTTAAGCCCAGCATTCTATGGGTCTCAAGTGGGTGTCTGAGACTTTTGTTGTTTAAATGAGCGGAATGGCTCATTACCAGAGCAGCAGGACAAAAACACCCTGCAACACTGGCACTGAAGCAATGCTAATGCAATTTCAATCATCGGCCCCACAAAATGCCACAGTCCCCACGTGATGGGAGCCCTCTGCTTCTCTTTAGTCACTATTCATATTTTTAGCGTCTCAATGGCTGTTTGTGGCAGTAAAAGCTCTGATAACGCCTAATAAAAGGATCTCTTTGACTTGATGAACACATGAGTTGAACTTCAGGTCACTATTGTGTGTCATGGACATGAATATAGTGTATGTAGTCATGTTTATCACCATTAATATAGTGTATGTCTTTATATTTATCACCATTAATATAGTGTATGTATTTATATTTATCACCATTAATATAGTGCATGTATTTATATTTATCACCATTAATATAGTGCATGTATTTATATTTATCACCATTAATATAGTGTATGTATTTATATTTATCACCATTAATATAGTGTATGTAGTCATGTTTATCAGCATTAATATAGTGTATGTATTTATATTTATCACCATTAATATAGTGCATGTATTTATATTCATCACCATTAATATAGTGCATGTATTTATATTTATCAGCATTAATATAGTGCATGTAGTCATGTTTATCAGCATTAATATAGTGTATGTATTTATATTTATCACCATTAATATAGTGCATGTACTTATATTTATCACCATTAATATAGTGTATGTATTTATATTTATCACCATTAATATAGTGTATGTATTTATGTTTATCACTATGATTATAGTGTATGTATTTATGTTTATCACTATGATTACAGTGTATGTATTTATATTTATCACTATGATTATAGTGTATGTATTTATGTTTATCACTATGATTACAGTGTATGTATTTATATTTATCACTATGATTATAGTGTATGTATTTATGTTTATCACTATGATTATAGTGTATGTATTTATGTTTATCACTATGATTATAGTGTATGTATTTATATTTATCACCATTAATATAGTGTATGTATTTATATTTATCACCATTAATATAGTGTATGTATTTATATTTATCACCATTAATATAGTGCATGTATTTATATTTATCACCATTAATATAGTGTATGTATTTATATTTATCACCATTAATATAGTGTATGTATTTATATTTATCAGCATTAATATAGTGCATGTATTTATATTTATCACCATTAATATAGTGCATGTATTTATATTTATCACCATTAATATAGTGTATGTATTTATATTTATCACCATTAATATAGTGTATGTATTTATATTTATCACCATTAATATAGTGTATGTATTTATATTTATCACCATTAATATAGTGCATGTATTTATATTTATCACCATTAATATAGTGCATGTATTTATATTTATCACCATTAATATAGTGTATGTATTTATATTTATCACCATTAATATAGTGTATGTATTTATATTTATCACCATTAATATAGTGCATGTAGTCATATTTATCACCATTAATATAGTGCATGTATTTATATTTATCACCATTAATATAGTGTATGTATTTATATTTATCACCATTAATATAGTGCATGTATTTATATTTATCACCATTAATATAGTGTATGTATTTATATTTATCACCATTAATATAGTGTATGTATTTATATTTATCACCATTAATATAGTGTATGTAGTCATATTTATCACCATTAATATAGTGCATGTAGTCATATTTATCACCATTAATATAGTGCATGTATTTATATTTATCACCATTAATATAGTGTATGTATTTATATTTATCACCATTAATATAGTGCATGTATTTATATTTATCACCATTAATATAGTGTATGTATTTATATTTATCACCATTAATATAGTGTATGTATTTATATTTATCACCATTAATATAGTGTATGTATTTATATTTATCACCATTAATATAGTGCATGTAGTCATATTTATCACCATTAATATAGTGCATGTATTTATATTTATCACCATTAATATAGTGCATGTATTTATATTTATCACCATTAATATAGTGTATGTATTTATATTTATCACCATTAATATAGTGCATGTATTTATATTTATCACCATTAATATAGTGTATGTATTTATATTTATCACCATTAATATAGTGCATGTAGTCATATTTATCACCATTAATATAGTGCATGTAGTCATATTTATCACCATTAATATAGTGCATGTATTTATATTTATCACCATTAATATAGTGTATGTATTTATATTTATCACCATTAATATAGTGTATGTATTTATATTTATCACCATTAATATAGTGCATGTATTTATATTTATCACCATTAATATAGTGTATGTATTTATATTTATCACCATTAATATAGTGCATGTAGTCATATTTATCACCATTAATATAGTGCATGTATTTATATTTATCACCATTAATATAGTGCATGTAGTCATATTTATCAGCATTAATATAGTGCATGTATTTATATTTATCACCATTAATATAGTGCATGTATTTATATTTATCACCATTAATATAGTGTATGTATTTATATTTATCACCATTAATATAGTGTATGTATTTATATTTATCACCATTAATATAGTGTATGTATTTATATTTATCACCATTAATATAGTGTATGTATTTATATTTATCACCATTAATATAGTGTATGTATTTATATTTATCACCATTAATATAGTGTATGTATTTATATTTATCACCATTAATATAGTGTATGTATTTATATTTATCACCATTAATATAGTGCATGTATTTATATTTATCACCATTAATATAGTGTATGTATTTATATTTATCACCATTAATATAGTGCATGTAGTCATATTTATCACCATTAATATAGTGTATGTATTTATATTTATCACTATGATTATAGTGTATGTATTTATATTTATCACCATTAATATAGTGTATGCATTTATATTTATCACCATTAATATAGTGTATGTATTTATATTTATCACTATGATTATAGTGTATGTATTTATGTTTATCACTATGATTATAGTGTATGTATTTATGTTTATCACTATGATTATAGTGTATGTATTTATGTTTATCACTATGATTATAGTGTATGTATTTATGTTTATCACTATGATTATAGTGTATGTATTTATATTTATCACTATGATTATAGTGTATGTATTTATGTTTATCACTATGATTATAGTGTATGTATTTATGTTTATCACTATGATTATAGTGTATGTATTTATATTTATCACTATGATTATAGAGCATGTATTTATGTTTATCACTATGATTATAGTGTATGTATTTATATTTATCACTATGATTATAGAGCATGTATTTATGTTTTTCACTGATTATAGTGTATGTATTTATATTTATCACTATGATTATAGTGTATGTATTTATGTTTATCACTATGATTATAGTGTATGTATTTATATTTATCACTATGATTATAGAGCATGTATTTATGTTTATCACTATGATTATAGTGTATGTATTTATGTTTATCACTATGATTATAGTGTATGTATTTATGTTTATCACTATGATTATAGTGTATGTATTTATGTTTATCACTATGATTATAGTGTATGTATTTATGTTTATCACTATGATTATAGTGTATGTATTTATATTTATCACTATGATTATAGTGTATGTATTTATGTTTATCACTATGATTATAGTGTATGTATTTATGTTTATCACTATGATTATAGTGTATGTATTTATATTTATCACTATGATTATAGAGCATGTATTTATGTTTATCACTATGATTATAGTGTATGTATTTATATTTATCACTATGATTATAGAGCATGTATTTATGTTTATCACTATGATTATAGTGTATGTATTTATATTTATCACTATGATTATAGAGCATGTATTTATGTTTATCACTATGATTATAGTGTATGTATTTATATTTATCACTATGATTATAGAGCATGTATTTATGTTTATCACTATGATTATAGTGTATGTATTTATATTTATCACTATGATTATAGTGTATGTATTTATATTTATCACTATGATTATAGAGCATGTATTTATGTTTTTCACTGATTATAGTGTATGTATTTATATTTATCACTATGATTATAGTGTATGTATTTATGTTTATCACTATGATTATAGAGCATGTATTTCTGTAACTGTAATACTCACACAGATATAGTTATTTACAGTACATCTACCCTTGAATCACCTGTGGTGGTTTTTAGGCCCAGCATCACGTACACAGACTGGATCATAGCTGTGTCATGCTATCAGTGACACTATCTAACACATGACTGTCATGGTGTCATTTCACCAGCTCATCTGTTGGCTCTCTGCCAGCTGTTGTCATGAAAACACGTAAATATTTTGGCTGTTGGCTGCAAACGATGGTCCTCCGTTAGACGCTCGTGGTCATGCAGACGAATAAGATCATATATTTGAACGTGTTGCACTGTGACACCTTCATTTTAAACTCTGTGTTTTTCTGTATGAGTGAACTATTGACCCTGTGGGTTTGTCATCAGGCTCTGTGGAAGCTAGTGTATTTACTCATATGGTCATGAGTCATGTGGTCAACTGTTTTGGCCGTAGACGTAGTTTCACTGTCATCACATGGAGCTGGAGACTCACTTTTACTTTACACCGTCTGTTTAACAATAGATGTTGTGATTAACATCCAAGTAAATAACTTATAAATATAGAAACAATTAGTCCCTCTGTAGCCTTGGTTAACATCAGTGACTCACAGTGTGCTAACCCTGTTAGCGTCATTATCTCTTTGCTTTTTACATGTTCTCCCAGACCTGCATGGCTTTCTGATTCAGCCATAGCAATGTTTATATTTACATGAATATTTGTTCAGTGAGAGCCCTTCATCACAGAAGGTTTTCCTTGCTGCCATGATGAATTCATGTTGGGTGTGGGATACATATGTATGTGTATATACGTATATATGCATATGTGTGTATCCATAAAATGAAGAGTCCATCCTTAAGACTGCTCTACTGTAAAGTGTCTTGAGATACCATTGGTTATGATTTGGCGCTATACAAATAAAGATTGATTGATTGATTGATTGATTGATTGATTGATTGATTGATTGATTGACGTGTGCAGACAGAGCCTATAAGGGGGAGTAAAGGGGAGAGCTTTTTGGGGTCCATCCATAAAGTCAGCATCTACAATAACAGACGGGAGAATGTTGATCTGCTCAGTTTTGTTTATGATAATTTTGGTGTTTAAAAAAACACCGTATGGAAAACTAAAGCCTAGTTGTGTACAAACAATGCAAGAAAGAGTTTTTCTTATCACTGGAGCTTTGTAGCCTGCACTACCACTGCAATGCTAAACATGTAGCAGCTAGCACGGACAGCTAGCACGGACAGCAAGCACTAACAACTAGCACGGACAGCTAGCACAGACAGCTAGCACAGACAGCAAGCACTGACAACTAGCACGGACAGCCAACACAGACAGCTAGCACGGACAGCAAGCACTAACAACTAGCACAGACAGCTAGCACAGACAGCAAGCACTGACAACTAGCACGGACAGCTAACACAGACAGCTAGCACGGACAGCTAGCACAGACAGCTAGCACGAACAGCTAGCACAGACAGCTAGCACGGACAGCTAGCACAGACAGCTAGCACGGACAGCTAGCACGGACAGCGAGCGCGGACACTCTGACAGTGCTAGCTGCTACATGCTGCTAGCATGGTGTGACTGACAAATGAACAAACTCACTGTATAAATATGATCTGAAGGAGAGAAAAAGCAACAAGTTTCATGTCAGAAAAGTCTTCTCACTGTTTATCATGTACTAACTTACTGTATAGCACAACATATTTATACTTTATATTATTTAGAGACTGACTAAAGTACACATCAATAAGACACGTAACCTTTGAACTCACATAGAAAGGAATGTAAACAACTATGTTTTCATCTGTTCTCTGTTAAAAACAATAAATGACTTTATAAAGACACTGTTATATATCAATGTTATATCTGCCACAATAATGTAATGTAAATGAAAACACCTCAAGTTGAGGGCATTTCTCAGCAATTTTCAGCTGTGATTAAAAAATAGATTAATTAGATTAATAAATTACAGAGAATGATTAATTAATCTCACTATTTTTTTAACCTATTGACAGCACTAGTTCAAATATGCCAGTTCAGTGGAGTTGTAGAAAAAGGGTAAAAATGGGCTTAAATTGTTCAGAAAATATTCTTGGTTTCTTGAAGGCATCTGGCGACCCCCTTCCAGTGTCTCGTGACTACAAATGGGGTCCTGACCCAAGGTTGAGGACCCCTGCTTTACAGGATAAGCAGGTACAGTAGATGAGTGGATAAATAAATGGGGTACATTTAAAATAAGTTTAAAGATATGAATGTAAATGGACTAGAAATAGACTTTATCACAGTTTTCACACCATGAAAAGTATTTTACAGCATTTAAATCATAGTGAGTCAAAGAGCTGAACACGCTAAACACGCTGCAATGCTAAATCATTTATGTATATTATTCATTTGAAGAATATTATTATTATTATTATTATTTGGTTAGGGTTAGGGTTAGGGTTAACCCTAACCCTGTAGTTTCAATGGAATCCAACGACTGCTTCAAGATTATCATTTGTTGGCACACCCATCATGATAATATACTAGTGTTCTCTATAGTAACACACACACACACACACACAATGAAGCATGTTTGGAGACTCCACTTTACAAACACACCCGGTGCACTAAAGCTTTGGTAACCGTGGTAACGGGTAGGGTGTGCCTAGCTGCACACTACACCCCTACAGGTGGAACGTGTGTGGCTCATTGTCCTGGTGTCAAAATAAAGCCCAGACTATGTGGCCACAGGTTAATCATCTATTGGACCGATCTTAAAGCTGCTGGTTTAAACACCGCTTTGCTCATGAGCAGCAGGCACATTAGAAGCCTCATCCCTTTCTCTCTTTGTTTGTAGAACACTTAAAGTGATGCTGAAAGACATTTGGGAGCGTCCATCTTGACACTGTGTAACCCCCCCTCTGCCCCCCCCCCCATCAGTCTTTGTCAAAGTGATGAAAAGCTGAGACAAACAAACAAGCTCTACATTCACAGACTGCTTTAAGCTGAAAGGTCCAAGTATTATCAAACACGTTGAGCCGGTTTAGGCTTTACCTTTTAGCCCCGTGGAAAACTCCTGACTCAGCATAAATGGACTTTATAACTTAACACTGTACATCTCTTCCACTTTTCTTTCACAAGAACATTTCAACCAAATACATGAAGAATTACTTCAACTTCTGTCATAATTTATCTCTAAATGATCTAACTTTCATTCCTTTCCAAATGTATGGGTACCCCTTTTTTTCTTGGAAAATCACAATGAAATTGATGGTGTATTTTGGTAACCAAGGTAACATAACCCAGTCAAATTTCATAAAAATTGGTCAATTACAAACCAAGATAGGAAGTTTTCACATTTCTCCAATGATGATAGATTAGGATTTTTAGATTGTTTTTAAACTGATCCAGAATCAATATATTGATACCGATTCCTCAATGATAACAGTGACAGTAGCTGGGTTTCCATTACAGATATTTGCAAAATAAAAGCAATGTTTCTAAATGTCGACAAAGTATAATTGTGCTTTAAACGTGTTTCCATTGAATATTGCCTTAGGGGAGGAGCCTGGTAACCATGGCGAAATCTCATCCTGTGAGACTTTTCTGTAGGAAGAAGGACGTTCAGAACCTCCTTAGAACGTTCTGCATTCAAAGGTTGTTTCACGTCTAATGTGGCACTAATTATTATGAAGTCTAATAATCACTAATAATTATTAAAGGGGACATATCATGTTAAATCCACTTTTTTAGCCCTTAAATGCATTTTGTTGTATATTTAGAGTGTTTAGAAGTACAGAAAAGTTCTAATTAGTCTCTTCAGATGCTCCGTTGATATCTTTATTTTCTGTTTTGATCATATTTTTCAATCTGTTTCAATTTTTCTATTCTCTATTACGTTTTTTGAACAATAATGTCACAGTATTTGCAGCAGAACTGCCAAATTAGTTCATCAACTCCAGGCCCAACACTTCGAGCAATCCACCATTTTTATTTTGTAGTCCAAGCTCCAGGATGCTGAAGTTACGAGAGGATAAGTCTAAATGTTGGGTTGTTGGATGTAGTAACCCACACGCTTCATTACACCGTCTCCCAGCATCAGAACCTTTTCAAAGTGTCTGGTTGAGTTTTATTTTTTATAGAAATGTACCACATCTGTGGATAAGGTCATTTTTGTGTGTGTGAAGCACTTCAATGATGACTGCTTCATCAACCTCCACCAGTATAAAGAAGGATTTACAGAAAGACTTTGTCTGATTGAGGGTTCAATTCCTTCTATCTTTGGAGACGATGAACAGAGCACTTCGGTAAGCTGTAAATAACGCTAAAAAGTGATGATAAGACGTCCCTGTCATTGTTTTGTTAGCATTAGCAGTTGCACCGTCTTCATATGTTAGCGCTGTGTGCTCGTTTTAGATCCTTGATGATATGGCCTACGTGATTTAATTTAAGTCTAAAGTTTTCATTAGTCGTTTCATTTTGACGTTTTTGTCTTTGAAAAGACTGTATTAAAATGCATTTCGTGACGTTAGCTTGGCGCTAGCGTTAGCTCGGTGCTTGTGTTAGCTCACTTGTTAGGGTTCTGCAGGTTCATCATCTTCATTTTCATCTCGCTCCACTGGGTCTGACTCTGGCTGGAACATGTAAGGCTGGATGGACAAGTCTAACGTTGTTGACATTTTGTAAATAACGTGTGAATAAACTTTTTCTGTGCCGCTACATAATCATATCTCTTCTATCAAACTACAAAAATGGCCGAGCAGGGTGGAGTTGAACCGAGAGGGGGCGGGGTATGAAGTGTCTCATTTGCATTTAAAGAGACAGCACCAAAACGAGTTGCTCTAAGAAGCACATCAGAAAAGGGGTGGAGCTATAATAATGAGGAATTCAGACCCAAGCATTTCAGTTCTGCTTTATATAGACCATAACTGTATGATTTATATGTAAAATGGAAGGATTTAAATGTATGATATGTCTCCTTTAAGTCTAATAATAATAAATGTTGGGGTCTCCTCTTCTGTCCACACGTACCGCGTCATGTTTACTCGGAGAGACGTGGTCATGTGACCAGGTATTAAAGTGTTTCCATGGAGCTTTTGTGACACATTTCAATATCAAAACATCTGAAATTCCTCCTCATGAAAGCATCAAAACCTTTTAGCGATATTTGAGTATTTTTTCAAAAATCATATGTTTCCATTACCAGTTTTTATTGATATTTAGATTTTGCACGTTTCCAGGTATTATGGAAACACAGCTGCTGTTACACATCACAAGTGTTGACTTCAAACAGAGAGTGTTGGTTGAACAACAACCAAAGGAGTGTGTTTATCAGTGGAATTGTAAAAATGCCAAAGTTCAGTTGATATTATCGGCCGTGCAGAATATTGGTCTATTTTTACTCTTTATCAGTGTCATACTAAAATGTTTTATACATTCAAAGCAGGGAAGTGTAATGCTTTGCTCCTTGTTGGTGGTCTGCACAGTTAGCTTTGGAAAAGTCAAAAGTCTGCTTACGTGATGAAATGTATTAATTCTTTGCTGTTACTTAAAGTTGATGATTTCATTATCCCAACAAAGCATTTTAGAAGCTTGTCTTTTTGACGCAAACCTGAAATTAGCCAAGCTATGATGTTATTTACACAAAGGTGGAACACGTTGGTATGTCAAAGTGTCTTACCCTTAACTGCTCTCTCATTGTTCATGATAATAGCTGCCACATGTCTGAATAGAGCTGAACAAACTGCCTGTCCCGTGGTTTGGCAGTTAAATAACTGCAGCAGTATGATTAGCACTATGTGTAGCACACCATCATGGACATTTGGTTTTTTTAAATCACAGATTTGTGACTTGTATTGATTGTAAAGTTCTTCACAAAAAGCATATTTAACCTGCTTTTGAAATGGAAGTGTTGACTTGCTGACACAGCGCTTCCATTAACTCAACTGTTAAAGTGGTTTTTGTTTTGGTTGTGATTTTTGGAGAAAGTTTTCAGAAAAAAATGGTTTCTAGAGATAAAAAAACAGACTAAAGAAACAAATTAACTCTATTTATTATTTAGATCTAATTAGAGCTTTTTCTAACTGTTATAAACTTGTGGGATAAACAATAAATAATTAGCTAAGATACAATAGCCTCATGTAAAGGATTTTAATAATCACCAGTGGTGAAATAACCCAAAAATAGGGTCCACAATAAAAATGGAAAAATTGTTTTATATCCCAATAAAGAGTAACCTTTATACTATAAATTAAACAAATCTGATTTTTTCTTACATTCCCACATGCAGTTTTGAAAAAAAAAAAACATTAGTTCATATTACAGAACAAATGCATATACAGTATCTCACAAAAGTGAGTACACCCCTCCGATTTCTGCACAACACTGAAGAAATGACACTTTGATACATTGTAAAGTAGTCAGTGTACAGTTTATATAACAGTGTAAATGTACTGTCCCCTCACAATAACTCAACACACGCCATTAATGTCTAAACCTTAAACTTATTTGGTTCAGATGGTGTCAAGCGTGTATGGCAGCAACCAGGTGAGGAGTACAACAGGAGTACTACAGTCAAGCATGGTGGCGGTAGTGTCATGGTCTAGGGCTGTTTGAGTGCTGCTAGCACTGGGGAGCTACAGTTCAATGAGGGACCCATGAATGCCAACATGCTGTGTGACATACTGAAGCAGAGCATGATCCCCACTGGGCCACAATGACCCACATAGCCCAAACACACCTCCAAGGAGACCACTGCCTAGCTGAAGAAGCTGAGGGTAAAGTGATGGACTGGCCAAGCGTGTCTCCAGACCTAAACCCTATTGAGCGTCTGTGGGACATCCTCAAATGGAAGGTGGAAGAGTGCAAGGTTTCTAACATCCACCAGCTCTGTGATGTCATCATGGAGGACGGTTGAGGATTCTATTGGCAACCTGTGAAGCTCTGGTGACCTCCATGCACATGAGGGTTAAGGCAGTGCTGGAAAGTCATGTGGGCTCCACGTGTACAGTTTCATTTAGAGGTGTACTCAGCAGTTTAGACATTAATGGCTGTGTTTAGTTATTGTGAGAGGACAGTACATTTACACTGTTATATAAACTGTACACTGACTACTTTACAATGTATCAAAGTGTCATTTCTTCAGTGTTGTCCCATGAATAGATATAATTAAATATTTGCAGAAATGGTAGGGGTGTACTCACTTTTGTGAGATACTGTATGTGACTAATCATTAGTGATGTGAACAGTCTATGTTCATAGCTCTATGCTGATCATGTTACAGGGAGCTGAGACATATGCTAAGTAGTTTACTGAACATGTTCCAGACCCAAACACACACTGACTATTTAGAGGAGCACCAGATATCTTTATTGGCTCATAACTGCATGTAGGAGTGTAAGAAAAAATGTGATCTCTATTTTAATTTATAGTACAAAGGTTACTCTTTCTTGAGATAAAATAAAACTTTTTTTTTAAATTTTGGACCCAAACTTTGGGTTTATTTCACCACTTGTGAATATTAAAAAATCCTTTACATGAGACCATTATAGCTTGGCTTTGTGTCCTATAATCAGTTATTGTGTATTAGTTTTTTACTCGTAACATAAAAAATATGAAAAACATTGCATCAGAAAAACATTTATTTTTTAAAACATAATTGATTATTAACATATTTTCCATGTTCTACATGTTTTCTCTTTTTTTGGTGTTTCTTTGAGAGAGTAAGTGGAGTTTATTACTATAACATATTTACCTTTCCTATGTGCTGGAGTTCCTGACATATTGGAAGATGAACATGAAAAACAATAAGGACCCCCCCCACTACATTATCCATATCTCTCAAAGTATTGATCAGATCAAACTAAACATTTACAATGAGAATATTGAATAATCACAGAATAATTAGTAAAAAATTCAGAATTTTTTTTAGTGTGCGTGATGTCCTGAACATTTGTTGAAATGACATTTAATGACCCTTGTGTTCATTTTTTTGCCCTGATTCCAACTATGTTCCACAGTGAAGCCTAATTAAACTAAAGATCTGCTGTATTTCAGACATCCAGCTTGTCTCTGGTATCTACAGATCTGTGCTTAAGTTAAACCACAGTGTGGGGCCTTATGGACGCCACACGCCTAGAAGCTGGACACGTCCTCATACAACAACCTTGCTGTCAGTCAGAGCTGCCCCCTTACATTGAGCATGACATTTAAAGTTGGGCGAAGAAGGCGGACAAAGTGCCCTTACCTCCTCCGTACGAGCCCTGCAGTAGAGTCCCTCGTTGTACGAGCATTTTTTTTGCGGATGAGTGTGTTTGTGTGTTGTGACTTTGGCCAGACTTGGTCTGGCGTAAGGACAGCTGTCACATCTCCAGCCTGTCACATACGACACAGAGGAGACGCCAGAGGCCGGGGCATCAGGGAGGGCGGACGCAGCGAGGGAACGGGTCTGCCTCGCTGTGGTCGCGTGTGTCGGAAAGAGAACGAAGAACAGACTATGGGGGCAGCGGCCACGTGGAAGGGTTTGACTCTAAGGCACCCTTTAACCTTGATCTACACACACTCACACACACACACACTCTTCATCTACTTTCTTAAAACCAACCCTGAGGCACTTGAGTCACATCCACTGGAGGAGTGTAGTAAACACTCCCTCAACATCCAACTGGAGCTGCAGGACACCCTCCCTACCTCACATGGGTCTGACCCAGGCCGTTTGGGTGCTCATTACTTACCAATAAAGAAGTGGCTTCATTAAGGTCCAGCCAGTGGCCTCTGGAGCGAAGGAAGGCTAACCCTTTACATAACCAAGCCCTCCAGTGTATTTATGGCCATTTGGAGGCTTTTGTTTCATCACAGAGAAGAAAAATGTGTTGTTGCAGCTCAAAGGGTCACTTATATTCTCATAGGACTTCATTTTCACAAACTTTATCAATAGATAAAGTCAAGCTATAACACTTCAAGAAAAGTGTGCACTGCACTGCATACTTCTATAAACATAAATCATTCGTATTGCCCTCTCTTCTTTTTAATTTATTCACTTAAGAAGCAGCTTTGTTCTCTACAGAACGGCTTTATAAAATATGTACAAACATCTTTGTTTGGAGGGAGTCTCAGGACCTAATCTGTCAATTTGACCCGATGAGGACTTGACCCATGCTTGGTTTAGTCCGTCTTTTCTTCATAACTCTACCTTATGCACACATTAAGAAATGTAAAGCAAGATAGTATAAATACTACAGATTGGTCAAGTCCTACAGAGTAGTAGAAGTAGAACTCTGATCTGTAGCTGAACAAGACAAATCAAACTATTTATAGTTTGGCTTTCTTGTCCAGCACATTAATGTAGAATGGCATTATCTGAAAGTTTTAGGGTCTGCCTTTAGTTTTTGGGTTGTTAGTGTCCCTGGTGCTAGATGACTGTTGACAGCTCTCTGCTCTCTTCTGGAACCGAAGTCTCTGAAGTCTGAATCATTTCACAGAAAGAAAGACCCTTCCTTGGAACGGACCACTGTCACCCACCTTTTGTTGCTTTTCATCAGTCAGACTATGTTCTCCCAGTCTACAGGAAACATCCATTAAATCACCTTTAAAGCACAACATGACTTGACAGCTTGGTCAGTGCCCGTTTCCTACGCCGGCTTCTGTTTGTGCTGAATCGTCAGTGGCAGAAGCCACGAGCACTGCTGTGAGATAGAGAGCGCCTCTTGTTTACTGATGCACGCTCTATTGATGTGAACTGATTTCATCAGGCGACACTTTTGGAGGCCACGGATCTGTCATCGTTCTCTGCCTCCTTTTCACTCGCTCCGCCTTTACTTCCTCCGACAAACTCTGTCACTAGAGCTCCAATGTTGTTGTGTTACTCTATAATGTTTATATCACATACATCTGTATATGAAGGCTCCATCCTATGACTGTATTGTCTTGACATATGTAGGGCATTTAATTGGGCGAATGGGGTTTTATGAATCTTATTGTAAATGATTATTGTATGTGTTTTTTATGTGAAGACAGTAGTCGAAGGATTATTACAGCTTCATTTAATTTGAAAATACTCACTGAATGAATACAGTATGAATGCTTGCCCACACAGGCCTAGTTCTCTCATACCAGGATCACAATGGTTTTTGCTATGAAGGGTACCAAAGCGTGCTTAATGAGTTAATCCAGCTGATCACGTCGAGACTTCTTTTCTCCTGACTGGTTGTGCCTATGTCCATCATGTATGGTGGTTTTGTTCCCTCTCACCACAACGGCCAAGAATTAGCACATATGGATGAGTTCAAACCATCTGTAAGACATTTGATTAACTCCACAGAGCCTCGATAGGGAGTGAGCTGATAGAATGGTCCAGAACGCGGCTTGATGTGGAATTGCGCTAATGACCCGGCCTGTGTAAGGAGCCATGCTTAAGGGGAAGAAAGAGATGGAAGAAGAAATTAGGATCTCAGAGAGACAGAAAAAGTTATTTTTTCTAACAATAAGCTCCGGGTGGTCTCAGCATCGTCTCACACATCTCACAGTCATCAGCTCGGCCTCATGGTACATCTGCTGAAGTTAATATGGCATCAAAATAGATTTAGGGTTTTTTTTTTTTTTTTTTTTTAGTTTTTTTCTTGCTTTTTTAATCACTTTCAAAATGGTAGCATTTACACACTTGTTGTATTCACTTATTCATGTCAAAATCCTTTATCTTAAAGTGATCCTCCACTGTTTTTACAAATGTGTCCTAAAATCTTCCAACTATGCTTATTAGTAGATCAATGTCTAACGAAACACTATTATATTCATTTAATTTCCTTTTAAAAACAGGACTACTTTACAGTGTTAGAACCTGTGTTCCTCCATCTTGAAATCATGTGATTGATGATGTCACACGGCCCTACTGTCTGTAAACATCCCATTGTTTTCTATTGGAGTAAAATATTCAGCCTGATTTTTACATCATTTAGTAGATTTTTAGATCATTTAAGTTCAAGTTCAATTTATTTATCATTTGCAGTGAAAAAACTACATTGTAATATTTGTGCAAAAATCCACCAGAATGCACCAGAGACGACGACAACAAAACACCAAAATAGACAGAAATACATGACGCAGTAAAAGTACAAAGGGAAACATTTGACATTATGAAGCGAGGTGATAAAAACACACTTATAACATACTTAACACAATACAGCAATAAAAGTACAAGAACAGTCTTCAAAGTGCTTTGTTCAGCTAATAACAGTTTGTGGGAAGAAGTTGTTAATGTGTCGAGATGTTCTGCATCTCAATGAATGATATCTTCTCCTGGAGGGAAGGATCTGGAACATGGGGTTACCAGGGTGACCAGTACCAGAAGAGTTATTGATGATTATCAGAGCTCGATTAAAGAGTCTGTAATCATAGAGAACCTCCAGAACAAACAGCTCACAGAGCTTTTTACACAGAGAACCACCTTGTTCAGAGTTCTCCTTTCTTTAGCTGTGATGTTACCAAACCACACAGTCATAGATCTATAACAAACACACTTTCTATGGTGCAGCCATAAAACTTAAGCAGAATCTCAGAGTTATTATTACATTCTCTAAGTTTCTGCAGAAAGAAGAGACGCTGACGAGTTTTATGGATAATGTGATTATAGTGTTTTTGTTCAGGTCATTAGACAAAGTTAAACCCAGAAAATTTGTACTTGAGAATTATTAATGACAACAGGCGTGTGAGAGTTACCATGACTACAATCAAAAACAAGTTCACATGTTTAGTTCAGCAGGAACAACATTTTTAATTTCTGCTCTTTAAGATGAATCATCATTCTCAGTGATGAGACCAATAATGATGACATCAGCATATTTGATGATCAAAATGGAGTCAGAAGAAGCTTCACAATCATGAGTGAACAGAGTAAAAAGCAAAGAACTTAAAATGTCCCCTGAGGAGATCCAGGACTCATAAACACTTATATTTTTATTCTCTATGATCTACCAGTTAAAAAGATAAACATCACTCAGACCAACAGACGTGAGTTTTTAACCACTTTACTGAGATAAGAGAATTAAATTCAGAGCTGTAATCAATGAATAACATTCTAGTGTGAGATTTAGCATTGTCCACATGTTGTTATACAGAGTTCAAAACAAAGGAGATCAAATCCTCAACGCTCCTGTTTTCTTTGTATGTAAACTGAAGCGGATCGACATGGATCTGGTTCTTAATGAAGTCCAGTACAAGCCTCTCAAAAGTCTTCATCAGAACAGACGTGAGGACCACAGGACGATAGTCATTTAGACACGTCACTGGAGATTTCTTAGGAACCAGAATAATGTCTGGTACAATCAGTTCCTCAGAGACAAGATGTAGAAATCTGTTAAACAGGAGCAAGTTGCTCTGAGCATAGTTTCAGTAGATGAGGAGGAATGTCGTCCATACCGAGGTACTGGACAAGGCATGCTTTTTACATCATTTAACAGCTTTTTACATCATTTAACAGCTTTTTACATCATTTATCAGCTTTTTACATCATTTAACAGCTTTTTACATCATTTAACAGCTTTTTACATCACATTTAACAGCTTTTTACATCATTTAACAGCTTTTTACATCATTTAACAGCTTTTTACATCATTTATCAGCTTTTTACATCATTTAACAGCTTTTTACATCATATTTAACAGCTTTTTACATCACATTTAACAGGTTTTTACATCATTTATCAGCTTTTTACATCAGATGTAACAGCTTTTTACATCATTTAACAGCTTTTTACATCACATTTAACAGCTTTTTACATCATTTAACAGCTTTTTACATCACATTTAACAGCTTTTTACATCATTTAACAGCTTTTTACATCATTTATCAGCTTTTTACATCATTTAACAGCTTTTTACATCATATTTAACAGCTTTTTACATCATATTTAACAGCTTTTTACATCATTTATCAGCTTTTTACATCATTTAACAGCTTTTTACATCATTTAACAGCTTTTTACATCATATTTAACAGCTTTTTACATCACATTTAACAGCTTTTTACATCATTTAACAGCTTTTTACATCAGATGTAACAGCTTTTTACATCATTTAACAGCTTTTTACATCATTTAACAGCTTTTTACATCATTTATCAGCTTTTTACATCATTTAACAGCTTTTTACATCACATTTAACAGCTTTTTACATCATTTAACAGCTTTTTACATCATTTAACAGCTTTTTACATCATATTTAACAGCTTTTTACATCATTTAACAGCTTTTTACATCATATATAACAGCTTTTTTACATCATTTAACAGCTTTTTACATCATTTAACAGCTTTTTACATCATTTAACAGCGTTTTCAGTCACAATGACATCTTGCTACTTTTGGTTCCAGATGTCGATGTAAACCTCTTTTGTTTACCGAAAGTTTGTTTTCATCTCCATCGTAAGAACTTTGTTTGTCGTCATTTTCGTGCATTGCATTGTGGGATGTGGAGTCCTGTAGATGGACAGAGACAGTGATTCGCTGATATTATTTTTTTTCTAGTTTGTTCCCAGTATTCCTATCAGAATGAATAAAAAACACTTTGAGTAAAAAAAGAAGAAATAATAATGTCTTGGATTTATGTAGCGCTTTTTTCGAGGAGACTCAAACCATTATTAATTCATCCGTCTCATCAACTCCACATCCCACAATGCAATGCACTAAACTTTTCTGACAATGTCAATAAACAGTGGAGCTTAAAGCAGCAATTTCAACCTTTTGCATCTTTTTTTTTTTTAGCAAATTATCTTGAAGTTCTTGTTCTATGTGGCCTACTCTATGATTGTATCTGATCAAATCCAGCACTGTGATAGGCTGGTATCCTATCCAAGGGTTTACACTGCCTTATGCCCTATATCTACTGGGATAGACTCCAGCATTCCTTGTGACCCTGCACAGGAAAAAGCAGAAAAATCACCTATAGAAGACGAAACGAGACAAAGTTTCCTTGTTCAGCAGATTTAAAGCTCCAGTATTCTGCTATTTTTCACCATCTCCATTTGTTCTAAGAACCTTAACATAGTATTCAAGCTTTTTTTTCCAAAACTCGCCTGTTTTCTTGAATTTTAGCCCCTGAAAAGAGCGCTCCTAAAAACAGGCTGTTTTTTGGGTTTTAATGCATACGGATGAGTGGGCGTGAACACACTCACTGTTCCAACACGTGTGTTTATCACAGCAGCAGTAAATCATGAACAGTCGTCATTCTCCTCTATACTCATCTAACCACAGTAATATTCCATCTAAGACAACAGTTCATTGTTTGTCCGACCGCTGCGTCACACTGGGTCACAAACATGTCAGATCATCCCATAAAGGAGATATAATAACGGATACTAAAAATGGAACTGGTTGTGAGCGCTCTTCAATTTATCTATATACTGGATTATCTATATACTAAATGTAAAGATATTAACTGTGATAATAACCTCTTTTTGCAGGGTTTGTTTTATAGCTGTGAGGTAGTTTGCGAGGGAGGAGCTCACATTCTTATAGGGTAGGAGGAGCCAGGATTGTCAGGAGGAGGAGTTTCCACCTTGTGACATCATAACGCCAGAAAAATCTAGATGTGGAATAACAAGGAAGAGAGGCTAAATTAATGTTTATTACTGTAGCAAAACCATTAGAAAGTGATTTAATCATCATACTTCATTCTATCAAATACTGAAATTTAAAAAATCATCTTTATAAATAAATAATCTTAATTAATGCTGTTTTCATTCATACTTTATTTGTTCAGATTGAGTCACTGTTGTATTTCTTACCATTAACAGTGTTTTTCTGGAATGAACTGGTTTGGTTTTCTTTCTTTTTAAGGACACAGCTCTGGACCCTGGAGAGGATGTGGCTCTTCTTTCAGTCAGCTTTGAAGATGCTGAGGCTACTCAAGTCTTCCCCAAACTCTACCTGTCCCCAAGTATTGAACAGTGAGTACATACCGTACCGTACCGTACTGTACTGTACGGTTCTCTGTCTGTCTGCTGTGTCTCACCAGTGAAGAAAGTCCACTGTTGGACCAGTGATAGAACAAGAAAATAAAGGAGTAGGTTGTTGGTTCTACAGGTTCATATTGTTAGGTTACATGTACATGTGTAAATTAGATTATATGATGGGGAAATCCACTTACAGCAGCCAAAGATATAATTAATAACTGTGCAGAAAGGATATTTAACTGGAAAAATAGTTATTTAGTTAATATTTACAAGTCAAATATGTATTTGGCAATTAAAAATGGAATAATTTGGCAAAAATAACAACCTGTATCTGGATTTGTTGACACATTTATTCTTTTTACTAATTAAATTGAAAGTAATAATGCAGGAAAAACAGAAGACTGACCTTGATCTTAAATAAAACCTTGAGTGAAGGTCAACGTCACACACTGAAATGAAATGTTGTTCAATGGTACCAGTGGGTACAAGTTATAGGGAATAATTTTGTTTTTTGGTTTTTTTTTGTGACGTAATGAACTTTGACGTCTACTGATCTTTTTGCTGGTTGGTCTTTGGGTCATTGAAATAAAATACTGAGCTTTTTATAAATGTAAGCATACTTATAAATAATATGAGGATGATATGATAATTGTAGCTGTTCTGGGAATGATGAGAAATGTTATAAATCTAGGGCTGTCAATCAATAAAAAAGAGAAATAATTAATTTGTAATTTATCTAAGACTAAACCATGTAACAAGGATTATTTATTGATGGAAAATCATGGAATTAATGTACAATAACTACACAGGAAGTATATTTTAATTCAAAGACCATTTTATTAACTTTCTTTCAGCTGTGGATGAGCCCAGTTTTATCTGTTATATTTCTGACAGAATTTAACAAAACCCAGCCTGTACATTCCACCAAAGGTCAGGGGTCAGGCACTGGAACTGTTAATTGTCTGTCTGTCTGTCTGTCTGTCTGTCTGTCTGTCTGTCTGTGTCTGTCTGTCTGTGTCTGTGCCTACGTTTAATTGTAATAGGGAGTTGTTTTTTTTCCCACTGTCGCTAAATGTTTGTTCATGTGGATCTTGTTGAGTTCTTTCTTTATTACTATTTATTTTATATTGATAAGCACTTTGAGATGACTTCATTGTATTCTGTGCTATATGAACCATACCTGTCTAGTATTCTGTTTTAGCCATGCAGGAAACTCCCATATTTTACCTTCTTTCCCGCCATCTTCCTGTATTATTATTTTCCTGTAAATATCCCGTATTTTAATGTAATAATAAATCAAAGATGTCTTACTAAACTGAACGCCGTCACTAGCCTCGTGAGAACTTCCTCCTGAAATGGCCTGAGTGACAGTTCTCATTAGATTAGTGCTGACATCAGCAACAAACCCAGAAACAACAGAACAGAGATGATAATGAAGATGTTCTAATGATAAAAACTAAGAACTGGTGTAAATACGTTATAAAATATAACATAGAGTTTATCTTCATAAAGACCATCAGGATGTGACACAGTTACACGTTCTGTTAGATTAATAACTGATATTTTAACGTCTACCACAGCAGAAGGAACCACGTAAGTCACCATGAAAAATCATCCAATCACAAGCTCCACAAATATACACTGTTTATAAAGTGTTAAATAATGTAAAGTCTGTAATAAATGTGTTTAATAAGTCATTAGTGAATACCAGAGAACCATATGAGTGAGTATGAGAAATTATAATAAAATATATAATAAATAAAATGTTAATGTTTAACTTCAAGACAAACAATGTTAAATTAACAGTAAATATGTAACGTGTTGACTTGTATATAAACTGTAAGTATATTAAATAAACACATGTGATTCATAAACACATTTATGTTTTTATTTAAACTGTTTTATAATTTAGTAATTAGGGCTGGGAGATATATCGAGATTCAAGATGTATCAAGTTTTCTATTTTGGTGATATAGAAAACTATAATATTTCATAAATCATATGAAACAAGATATTCGTTTTTGGAGTCACTGTTTTAACTTCTCAGAACAACATGTGAAGATCAGTTAGATGATTAATAAGTGTCACATATTGATCAGCTGTTTATTAATAAATGAGTCTGTGTAACATTTTACATCAGCAAATTTAACCCAGAATTGTTTTTCTGGTCAGACTTTATTTAATAAAATTATCTAGATTTCTATCATATTTCACCATTTTGATAAAATATATTAAGATATGAGTTTTGGTTCATATCACCAGCCCTAGTAGGAATGTTCACAGCATTTTAATATTAATAAAGGTCGACCTACCAGATTATAATCACATTATTATATTTAATAAGTGGTTGACAAGTGTGTATTTTAGATTTATTGTACATCTATATTAAAATATAAGAGATACTGGAGCTTGGTTGGGGGGGTGGGACGACTGGTAGTGGGCGCCAGAAAATTTCCCTTATTTTCAAATCCAAAACTTGACAGATATGATATAAATAAAGTTGAATTAAAGTGAATTAATACCCATTCATTAGATCAGTGGTTCTGAACCTTAAGGTCACAAGACACTGGGAGGGGGTCCCCAGATACCTTCAAGAAACCAGAAATATTTGTTGAACAATTTAAGTGCATTTTTGCTTATTTTTCTCCTTTTTCTGCATTTAGACCAAACCCACCATATTTTAACCTTTTTTCATCACTTTTTCTTACCATATTTTTGCTTCTTTTTTCTACATTTCTCCCATTTCTGACACTTCATCACATTTTAATGCTTTTTCTCTACATTCCAGACATGTTCAGCACTTATAAACCTTTTCCACCACTTTTACACCTAATGTCACATATATTAACCCATTATTGTCACTTTTAACCTCTTTTCACCAGATTTAATGCTTTTTTTTTTTTTTGTCACTTTAACCACATTCACCATTTTTCATGACCATTATTTGCCAGTTTGAATTAATTATTCCAATATTAACACTTTGAACCATTTTTACATTTTTTTTCTGTCTGTTTTTATCCACTATAATTTACAACTTTTAACCAATTTCTGTGTTTTTTAAAATCACATTTCACCACATTTCCCACCATTTTTGGTCACTTTGAACCGTTTTATTAGTGATTAAAACCATGATTTCCATCTTTAAGATGACTATAATAATAATAATAAACGTTCCTGGATAACAGTGGATATTATTCAGATGAATAAATAATTTATTTTGGAGGGTCCCTGCTCTCTGGGACCTTTATTTTGGAGGGTCCCCGCTCTATGGAACCTTTATTTTGGAGGGTCCCTGCTCTCTGGGACCTTTATTTTGGAGGGTCCCCGCTCTCTGGGACCTTTATTTTGGAGGGTCCTGCATTATATTGAGGCGTTTTAGAGCAGGAATACTCTATGTATATAAAACATGCTGACTCCTGGACTGAAACTGGGCGACCCTGACGTGTGCGTTAGCTAGGATTGTGTGTGCATGCCTTAGTGTGTCTATGTGAGACAGAGCCAGGTATGGGCCTGTTCTAACCTGGAGGCATCATCATGGTCTGGGCTTCTGTGCTCAGAATAATCTCAGGCTTATGTTTATTTACAAGTACACGCCCCGTCGCACCAGGTTAGGAGACCTCTGCTCTGCCTCGACTACCGCCGCTACTCTCTCTCTCCCTCTCTTTCCCTCCTGTCTGTACACGTTCCTCTCCGCTCTGCTTTTCCTTGTTCTTATCAAACCTTTCCTTCCCTCCTTTGTCTTTTCCCATCAGCCTCGGCCTTTGCTCTCGCTCTACCAACATTTCCCTGCCCTGCCACTCCTTCTTCAACATTTTATTGTCACAGTAATCAGTCATACACTGCTCAGGGACACAAAGCCAGCATTATTTTGAAGAATAAATGAGAAGAACAAACATACCAGTGGTCAGACTAAGAAACGAGTGGAAGCGATGTGTTCCTGAGGGCACAGATCTACATGTTTGTGCTGACCGTACACACTGTAGCTGCTACAGAGGACCTTCCTCCTGTGGTTGGATACAAGAACAATGTATTGACATCTGGCCCAGTGGACCACACCTGGTATGTTCATGTTGCACATGTACCACATGAAATGATGCCAAAACCAAGCCATCACAATACCAGATGTCAGCCAAGGACAGGCCAGTATTTTATATATAGGCTACTTTTAGCTCATTCAGATTTGTTGATGCTAACTTTCCATAATTCATCCAAAATTGTCCCAAATAGGTTTCAAGATAACGAACCTACATTTGTGGGTCAATCTCCCATCTATTTAGTACGTGTCCCACATCACCAACGTGTACGGTGTAGATTTTAGAACGCCCTCAGGTCTCAGAGTGAGCTATCAGGAAAAGCATTTATCAGACTCATGACTCAGCAAAACCTCCATCAGAAAACATGGCCTCAACATATACTGTATCAATGTATTGTTTGATTCATAAATACATAGTTAAAAGAAATCTTAACCTTTAAAAATAAATACAAAATAACAGCTGTCAACTTCCTCTCATATCTGAAGCAGCGCATATTGATGACATCATGTGTACTTCCTATTCCTTCAAAATAGAACGTCATGTTATATTTTATGGCCTGAGGCCGTTTAGTCTGAAGACTTTTATTTTGAAGGCGTTTAGTAATGACTGAAGTTTTCCTGCTACGTCACTCACTACACTGTACGAGTATATTACATGATAATAAAGTGTAATTAACCTCCAGCTAAAAGTCATTGAGCAGTGTTAGTTTAACCAGGTCTGATGGTGCGTTCACTGACACCTAGTGACCAGGAGTTTACGTTCTCTGCAGATGTTAGCTACATTCAATAGTTTGTTCATTAAAATACATGATTAAACAAATGAATTTGGACATTTTTTGGATCGATACGATAATTGTTAAGTGATATGTTGTCAAATCCATGTTTTCTTACACCTTTAGATGAATGCGTGGGAAACAATCCCAGTTCTAATGAACTGTGAATGCCGAAGCTGAGCATCTGTACGGTTTCCCGTCCTCTCTTTGTGCCTGACGTGTTGTGTTTGTCAGGAGATATTTGCACATATGCAGATCAAGGCCAGTCATGAATATGCTCATGTTTTTTCGTCAGCTGTGTGGGAGTGTGGTAATTTATGACCCAGGGCATGAATGTATATCTCCTTCACCGTTGTTTCAACACAACAACGACTGCTTTGTGTGTCACTCTTATTGAATATAATAATACTTCATTTAGCATGCAGATGTGTGTGAGCTTCTGTAGATCTTTTACTCTGCATGTCCTCAATGACCTCGTCTTGGGTCAGTGTCTCAGCTCTGGCTGCAGCTAAAGAGAAAACTCTGATTTTTACGTGCACAGTTCATGTGTTTTTTTACCAACGACTTGATAGACAGCAGCACTGGACAGATTTTACATTCGCTCACGCCAATGTGAATATTCACAATATCACACAACCCTGAGATCAGATCCACATCAAAGCACATTTGGAAATGTTTAATTCCTAATTTATCTATTGGTAGAAGCAGCAGCTGAAGGAGATGGTGTTAACTTCATCTCTGGCACTGCTGCGTCTCTGAGCTGATGTAGGGTGTGATATCAACTCTATCTACCCACTGTCACAAACGTTATGTCTTTATATCAGCCTGTCACTCTTTTCTACTCTCATCCATCCATCATCCATCCATCATCCACCCATCTATCCACGCATCCATCCATCATCCACCCATCCATTTATCCATCTATCATCCACCCATTCATCCATCCATCATTTCTCCATCCATCCATCATCCATCTATCATTTCTCCATCCATCCATCATCCATCTATCATCCATCCATCTATCCACGCATCCATCCATCATCCACCCATCCATCTATCCATCTATCATCCACCCATTCATCCATCCATCATTTCTCCATCCATCCATCATCCATCTATCATCCATCCATCTATCCACGCATCCATCCATCCATCCATCCATCACCCATCCATCATCCATCCATCATCCATCCATCCACATGATAATCCCTCTCTTTAACTCTCAGCCACTGTTCAAAAACTTTCATAAACTTTAAGTTTTTTACTAATATCTTTGTATAATGAACAGATACTTTTATAAAAGCTGATCATTTCTCTAACATTCAGGCAACAACATACGGTTAAATTTGCCTAAAATCAAAGTGTTTTTAAACTTAAAGCTGCTGAAAACATTTTTTTTTAAATCAAAAAAGGACAAACTATGATCATCATAGATCAATAAATCAAAGAACTTTGTCTTAAAAGAAGAAGTTCGGTATTTTCTAGCGTATAGGACGCAGTTTTTTCATTTAAAGATGAAGATGCAGCCAATACACAGAATATGTTTTTATTTTCTGTGCCTAAATCAAGATGTTTGCTTATTTGTATTATATTTGTACATTTCTATATTTGTATTATTATTATTATTTATCTTGTTTTTATTTTTTTTGTACTGTAATGTGTGCATTTTAATCCTTACTTAATTAACAGTCTTTTACTTAATTATGTACTTTTTCTTTCTCTTTCTTTCTTTGCTTTGTGTTTATTCTTTTTATTGTAATATTTCTTGAGCTTCTGTAATGACAGTAATTTTTCCCTGAGATAAATAAAGTTTTTCTGATTCTGAAATAAAATCAAATACCGGTAATAAATGTAAGTGTGTGGAGCGGTGCTGGCTCGTATGTATTTACAGTGGGAGGAGTGTAAATAAATACTGTATCTCAGCCAGTTTTTAATAGTAGGAAATAATAAACAAGTTGTCAAATCACCACGTTAACTCTGATCATATTCTGATCTCTCCTGAGGTGATAGTTCATGGTAAGAAGAACTAAAAAGTGACCATAAAAAGCTGTAAATGGAATGATACGCAGACGTGGAGCAGTGAGGAGGAGGCTTCATGTGGAGATTACATGGAAATCTACGTTAACAAGAGTCTAGCAGCCCGTAACTTTTGAAAGACACCCTCATCAGCCATTAGGGCGTGGCCTATGTGACGGAGCAGCTATATCGTGGATTTTCTTTGAAAAATTGCTAAATTGATAACTGTTTGTTTTGGTTTGAATCTTTAATGTGTTGTTGGGAGGGGCATGTGCACTTAAAGGATTCTATTTTATTCTAAATGATTGGAATGAGACCAATACAGCGGTGCGTTCAATAGCCCGGAAAATACAGTACTGTGGTGGGCACTTGGGGACTGTTCTCTTACCCAAGGGGTTGATGGGTAGGAGGTGTGGTTTTACGTCCTATATAATGTGTTGGTATCTTAATGCTTGTGATGCTGCTGAACTAATTAAAAAGCTGTTATAACCTCCACCGTTCTCATCCTGCCACGTTATTAACGCTGATTCTGAGCTCTTTGCATCGTATCTTTTATTCTGTGAATAGTTCATAACCTGAACTGACTCAGTGCTAATGTAGCTTCAGTGCTAACCAGTCACCATGCTGCTGTTGTTACCTCATCCCAACAATAGTGAGTTCACTTTTCATCAAACTTTTTTTTACCCAACTTAAAAACAAAATGAGTACATTTGAACCACCTGGTAACTCTCCTGTTGGTTGAAACCTCTAAGTAATAATTACTATAAAACGCACCGTTTTATTGGCCGTATTCCAATCATTTAGGAATTTTCCAAGAAAAGTCCACACACAGACAGCTCTGTCACATAGGCCACACCCTACTGACTGATGAAGGTGCCCTTCAAACCACTCGACCAATCAGAACGTGCAGGTTACGAGCTGCTATCCTCTGTTAGGTTTATCAGAGATTTCTGTGTTTCATCTTCACATGAAGTCTTTATTATTTCCTTTTGTTCTGAACTATATTTTTACCTCAGTCTGTATCTATCTCAGTTTGTACCTATCTCAGTCTGTACCTATCTCAGTCTGTATCTATCTCAGTCTGTACCTATCTCAGTCTGTACCTATCTCAGTCTGTACCTATCTCAGTCTGTATCTATCTCAGTCTGTACCTATCTCAGTCTGTACCTATCTCAGTCTGTACCTATCTCAGTCTGTACCTATCTCAGTTTGTATCTATCTCAGTCTGTATCTATCTCAGTCTGTACCTATCTCAGTCTGTACCTATCTCAGTCTGTACCTTTCTCAGTCTGTATCTATCTCAGTCTGTACCTATCTCAGTCTGTACCTATCTCAGTCTGTATCTATCTCAGTCTGTACCTATCTCAGTCTGTACCTATCTCAGTCTGTACCTATCTCAGTCTGTACCTATCTCAGTCTGTACCTATCTCTGTCTGTATCTATCTCAGTCTGTACCTATCTCAGTCTGTACCTATCTCAGTCTGTACCTATCTCAGTCTGTATCTATCTCAGTCTGTATCTATCTCAGTCTGTACCTATCTCAGTCTGTACCTATCTCAGTCTGTATCTATCTCAGTCTGTACCTATCTCTGTCTGTACCTATCTCAGTCTGTACCTATCTCAGTGTGTACCTATCTCAGTCTGTACCTATCTCAGTCTGTACCTATCTCTGTCTGTACCTATCTCAGTCTGTACCTATCTCAGTGTGTACCTATCTCAGTCTGTACCTATCTCAGTGTGTACCTATCTCAGTCTGTACCTATCTCTGTCTGTACCTATCTCAGTCTGTACCTATCTCAGTGTGTACCTATCTCAGTCTGTACCTATCTCAGTGTGTACCTATCTCAGTCTGTACCTATCTCAGTCTGTACCTATCTCAGTCTGTACCTATCTCAGTCTGTACCTATCTCTGTCTGTACCTATCTCAGTCTGTACCTATCTCAGTCTGTACCTATCTCAGTCTGTATCTATCTCAGTCTGTACCTATCTCAGTCTGTATCTATCTCAGTCTGTACCTATCTCAGTCTGTATCTATCTCAGTCTGTACCTATCTCAGTCTGTACCTATCTCAGTCTGTACCTATCTCAGTCTGTATCTATCTCAGTCTGTATCTATCTCAGTCTGTACCTATCTCAGTGTGTACCTATCTCAGTCTGTACCTATCTCTGTCTGTACCTATCTCAGTCTGTACCTATCTCAGTCTGTACCTATCTCAGTCTGTACCTATCTCAGTCTGTACCTATCTCAGTCTGTACCTATCTCAGTCTGTACCTATCTCAGTCTGTACCTATCTCAGTCTGTACCTATCTCAGTCTGTACCTATCTCAGTCTGTACCTATCTCAGTCTGTATCTATCTCAGTCTGTACCTATCTCAGTCTGTATCTATCTCAGTCTGTACCTATCTCAGTCTGTACCTATCTCAGTCTGTACCTATCTCAGTCTGTACCTATCTCTGTCTGTACCTATCTCTGTCTGTACCTATCTCAGTCTGTATCTATCTCAGTCTGTATCTATCTCAGTGTGTACCTATCTCAGTGTGTACCTATCTCAGTCTGTACCTATCTCAGTCTGTATCTATCTCAGTCTGTATCTATCTCAGTCTGTACCTATCTCAGTCTGTACCTATCTCTGTCTGTACCTATCTCTGTCTGTACCTATCTCAGTCTGTACCTATCTCAGTCTGTATCTATCTCAGTCTGTACCTATCTCAGTCTGTATCTATCTCAGTCTGTACCTATCTCAGTCTGTACCTATCTCAGTCTGTACCTATCTCAGTCTGTACCTATCTCAGTCTGTACCTATCTCAGTCTGTATCTATCTCAGTCTGTATCTATCTCAGTCTGTATCTATCTCAGTCTGTACCTATCTCAGTGTGTACCTATCTCAGTCTGTACCTATCTCAGTTTGTACCTATCTCAGTCTGTATCTATCTCAGTCTGTACCTATCTCAGTCTGTATCTATCTCAGTCTGTATCTATCTCAGTCTGTACCTATCTCAGTGTGTACCTATCTCAGTCTGTACCTATCTCAGTCTGTATCTATCTCAGTCTGTATCTATCTCAGTCTGTACCTATCTCAGTGTGTACCTATCTCAGTCTGTACCTATCTCAGTTTGTACCTATCTCAGTCTGTATCTATCTCAGTCTGTACCTATCTCAGTCTGTATCTATCTCAGTGTGTACCTATCTCAGTCTGTACCTATCTCAGTCTGTATCTATCTCAGTCTGTACCTATCTCAGTCTGTACCTATCTCAGTCTGTACCTATCTCAGTCTGTACCCACATCAGTCTGTACCTATCTCTGTCTGTACCTATCTCAGTCTGTACCTATCTCAGTGTGTACCTATCTCAGTCTGTACCTATCTCAGTCTGTACCTATCTCTGTCTGTACCTATCTCAGTCTGTACCTATCTCAGTCTGTACCTATCTCAGTCTGTACCTATCTCAGTCTGTACCTATCTCAGTCTGTACCTATCTCAGTCTGTATCTATCTCAGTCTGTACCTATCTCAGTCTGTATCTATCTCAGTCTGTATCTATCTCAGTCTGTACCTATCTCAGTCTGTACCTATCTCAGTCTGTACCTATCTCAGTCTGTATCTATCTCTGTCTGTACCTATCTCAGTCTGTACCTATCTCAGTCTGTACCTATCTCTGTCTGTACCTATCTCAGTCTGTACCTATCTCAGTCTGTACCTATCTCAGTCTGTACCTATCTCAGTCTGTACCTATCTCAGTCTGTACCTATCTCAGTCTGTATCTATCTCAGTCTGTACCTATCTCAGTCTGTATCTATCTCAGTCTGTATCTATCTCAGTCTGTACCTATCTCAGTCTGTATCTATCTCAGTCTGTACCTATCTCAGTCTGTATCTATCTCAGTCTGTACCTATCTCAGTCTGTACCTATCTCAGTCTGTACCTATCTCAGTCTGTATTTCTCAGTTAGTTTTTAACACAGTTTCTTACAGAATGTTTTAAATCTATTCAGTGTCTAAATGTCTTTATTCTTCCTATCAATCATCATCAGTTCATCCTCTACTTTTCAGATCCATAGTCTCTCACTCTACTCTAGCCTCTGCTGACCTCACACGTCCGCCACTTGTCTCCATTTACTCCCCCCCCCCCCCCCCCCCCCCCCCCCCCCCCCCACTGATCCCTCTGGCTCATCCTCAAAGGGAACTGAAAAATGAGTGGGACTTAAAAGAGAGAGAGAAGCTGCTAGAAGGCCGTCGCTCTCTTGAATCGAGGAGGGGAGAAAATGCACAGGGAAACATAGGCTTACCCCCCCCCCCCCCCCCCCATCACCTCATCTACCTCTCCACTTTTCCTCCCATCACTCCTGAGTTGTTTGATATCTGATTTGTACCAACGCCCCCTGAGCTGGTGTGATATGTGGATTCCTATTCCCTCTTTGTTGCTTTCTGTTCTTCTGTCTTTGTACAGATCAATGACGACTAGAACTACCGAACACACACCCACGGCTTTGCTAACAATGTGCCGTACATCGTAGAGACAGAGGGCTCTTCTCTGATGAGGACGCTCCTGCTTCTTCTTCTGTAGATATCGATTATGAAAAGCCCAAACGCTGAAGCACCTTCTTAAGATTTATCGTTCATTTGTTATATAATGTTTGTGAGATAATAGCTAGTGAAAAGCATGGTGCATACGCTGCCATGCTGTTTCCCTCATTTCTTCTTTTGAAGAAGCTTCGAGGTGTTAAATGTTTTAAAGAACACACAAAGGAAGCTTTGGGGGCATCTTTGTGTTTTAAATCACATCTTTAATGACTGGTGTTGTCGTGGAGGTCATGGATCGTGAAAGAAGGAAGCAGAGGATTCATGTAGTCTCATAATATACAGAATAGTAGTGAGACAGCTCAACAAGCCTGTTGGCTTCCATCTATGTAGTCAAACTAAAGATCTACAAGTTAGAGATCAAACACACATGACAATCTTTTAGGTAAACTGTGGGTTAGGAACATTTAACGCTGCAGTATGTACATTTGTGTGTGTTGTGGCAAGTTTTGATGAAGGAGTCATGTTGTAGGGTTACTGATCAGATGCAGACACAGGGTTTATTTGGTCAGTGGGTTCTGTCAGAGCTGTGTTTCAATGAATCTGCCATTGTTTTGCGCTCTCAGGGTGTACTCACACTGGCAACCGGAGCCGTTCCTAACCAGCTCTGTGCATGTGTCAAACCATGGGGGCCATTGTCTGGTCTGCGTAGGAGGGGACTGCACCGCAGAGGGGGTAACGGCCCGATGGTCCTGCTGGAAGAGGTGGTCCAAAGAGCGTGCCAGAGTGGCACGGTGGGCCGCGCATGCACACGCACAACTCTACTCTACTCGCGTGCGAAACATAATGACGTTGGTACCGCGCGACGCTTACCCTTTTTTTTTTTCTGCGACGCTTACCTGCACAAATGTTTCTGCAACGGCGAACGCTGCCACAGACAAATGAGATGTTCCAGGACGTTCTCAACACAATGCGGCAACACTTCCTGTCGTCTTCTTCTGCTCAGAATCAACGAAGTGACCGGTGTTAACCAGCACTGTGATTTTAAAAAGACATTTATTTATAGTAGTGTGCATGTTGTGTGGTTTGTAGCTTTGCAAACTGTTGGTGGAATCGACTCATTTATATGTAATTATTTGTTTAGAGAAATTGTTTTGTTTTTTTTATTTTACAAATCTAGTATTGGAGAAGCCTGACACAATTTTAATGAGCATCAGTAAACAACTTAAAGACAAATTGGGTTAATTAACAGTAACTAACCTGTTGCACATGCAGCATTGTGTGTGGCAATAATTAACCAGTGAAATTAGCTATAATTACATTTTTAAGAAATAAGTATAAGATTATGTTGTGTACAGAGGAAGAGGAGGAAATGACCTAAATCAAATAGGCTTTTAACTATTTTTACCTTTCTCTGATATATATATATAAATATATATAAATATATTACTACCATTTACAGATCACTCCACGAGTCAACTTTTAAAAGGATTAATAAAAGGCAACTGCAACATAACCCTGTATCAGCTTAATCCTCAGCAGTTAAAGCTGCATCACAAACACATAACTGTGATTATCATTTTAAGTCTAATCTTGGTCAGTTTGAACATTTGAATGTGTCGGTTGCTTCTGACCTTATGGCTGTACATGATCGGTACGTAGTAAACATGGCTCTCCTTTCTTTCTCCATTAGCCGTCGCCTCCGCGTGACTTTACGTAGGTGTGTAGCACCGTTAGCTTCAATCCGACACCACGTGAACTCTCTAACCGTGGACATGAACTCAGACCAAAACAACATTAGTTGCATTACAGCGATAGCGATGATCGTTCATGGCTCTGTTCCCGATACACTTGACGCAACAGAAGATATGAGTAGCATGTGTGCTATACCCAAAGTCGCTCGATGTTGACGTAATCCCATACGTATGTCGTAAATGAACGTGATGACGTGTTTGTCTGTGGAACCTAGTTGAGCTGGTGAACCGTGCCAGAGTAGGGGGAGGGGAGGGGAGGGGGATCCCTGCTGTGATAGTGGTAGTCATAACAATGACATGGTAATGCTATCAGTATGATAGTATCTGGTCTACTTAGTGACCACCACTGACCAGCAGACATTCTGTGATCACATATACAGGAAGTGTTTACACACACACACACACACACGGAAGAGACGCACAGTAGAGCTTTAATTGGGAAAGAAAGATAGATATATAGATGTATAGATATATGTATAGATAGATAATAGATGTATAGATAGATAGATGTGTAGATATATGTGTAGATAGATAGATAGATGTATAAATGTATAGATAGATAGATAGATGTATAGATAGATTAATGTAGAAATAGATAAATAGATAGATGTATAGATGTATAAATAGATAGATGTATAGATAGATAAATGTAGAGATAGATAGATGTATAGATAGATAGATAGAAAGATGGATGTATAGATAGATGTATAGATAGATTAATGTAGAGATAGATAAATAGATAGATGTGTAGATGTATAAATAGATAGATGTATATATAGATAGATAGATGTATAGATAGATAGATAGATAGATAGATAGATAGATAGATAGATAGATGTATGGATAGATAGATGTATAGATAGATAGATAGATGTATAGATAGATAGATAGATAGATGTATAGATAGATAGATAGATAGATGTATAGATAGATAGATAGATGTATAGATAGATAGATAGATAGATGTATAGATAGATAGATAGATAGAATAGATAGATAGATAGATAGTATAGATAGATAGATAGATAGATAGATAGATAGATAGATAGATGTATGGATAGATAGATGTATAGATAGATAGATAGATAGATGTATAGATAGATAGATAGATAGATGTATAGATAGATAGATAGATGTATAGATAGATAGATAGATGTATAGATAGATAGATAGATAGATGTATAGATAGATGTATAGATAGATAGATAGTTGTATAGATAGATAGATGTATGGATAGATAGATGTATAGATAGATAGATGTATAGATGTATAAATAGATAGATGTATAGATAGATGTATAGATAGATAGATAGATGTATAGATAGATGTATAGATAGATAGATGTATAGATAGATAGATAGATAGATGTATAAATGTATAGATAGATGTATAGATAGATGTATAGATAGATAGATGTATAGATAGATGTATAGATAGATAGATAGATAGATAGATGTATAGATAGATAGATAGATAGATAGATAGATGTATAGATAGATAGATAGATAGATAGATGTATAGATAGATAGATAAATGTAGAGATAGATAGATGTATAGATAGATAGAAAGATGGATGTATAGATAGATTAATGTAGAGATAGATAAATAGATAGATGTGTAGATGTATAAATAGATAGATGTATATATAGATAGATAGATAAATGTAGAGATAGATAAATGTATAGATAGATGTATAGATAGATAGATAGATAGATAGATAGATAGATAGATAGATAGATAGATAGATAGATAGATAGATAGATAGATAGATAGATAGATAGATAGATGTATAGATAGATGTATAGATAGATGTATAGATAGATAGATGTATAGATAGATGTATAGATAGATAGATAGATAGATAGATAGATAGATAGATAGATAGATAGATAGATAGATAGATAGATAGATAGATAGATAGATAGATGTATAGATGTATAAATAGATAGATAGATAGATAGATAGATAGATAGATAGATAGATAGATAGATGTATAGATAGATAGATGTATGGATAGATAGATGTATAGATAGATAGATAGATGTATAGATGTATAAATAGATAGATGTATAGATGTATAAATAGATAGATGTATAGATAGATAAATGTAGAGATAGATAGATGTATAGATAGATAGATAGAAAGATGGATGTATAGATAGATGTATAGATAGATTAATGTAGAGATAGATAAATAGATAGATGTGTAGATGTATAAATAGATAGATGTATATATAGATAGATAGATAAATGTAGAGATAGATAAATGTATAGATAGATGTATAGATAGATAGATAGATAGATAGATAGATAGATAGATAGATAGATAGATAGATGTATAGATAGATGTATAGATAGATGTATAGATAGATAGATGTATAGATAGATGTATAGATAGATAGATAGATAGATGTATAGATGTATAAATAGATAGATAGATAGATAGATAGATAGATAGATAGATAGATAGATAGATAGATAGATAGATAGATAGATAGATAGATAGATGTATAGATAGATAGATGTATGGATAGATAGATGTATAGATAGATAGATAGATGTATAGATGTATAAATAGATAGATGTATAGATGTATAAATAGATAGATGTATAGATAGATAAATGTAGAGATAGATAAATGTAGAGATAGATAAATGTATAGATAGATGTATAGATAGATAGATAGATAGATAGATAGATAGATAGATAGATAGATAGATAGATAGATAGATAGATAGATAGATGTATAGATAGATAGATAGATAGATAGATGTATGGATAGATAGATGTATAGATAGATAGATAGATGTATAGATGTATAAATAGATAGATGTATAGATAGATAGATAGATGTATAGATAGATAGATAGATAGATAGATAGATAGATAGATAGATAGATAGATAGATAGATAGATAGATAGATAGATGTATAGATAGATAGATAGATGTATAGATAGATAGATAGATGTATAGATAGATAGATAGATGTATAGATAGATGTATAGATAGATAGATGTATGATAGATAGATGTATAGATGTATAAATAGATAGATGTATAGATAGATGTATAGATAGATAGATAGATGTATAGATAGATAGATGTATAGATAGATAGTTAGATAGATGTATAAATGTATAGATAGATGTATAGATGTATAGATAGATGTATAGATAGATAGATAGATAGATGTATAGATAGATAGATAGATCGATAGATAGATGTATAGATAGATAGATAAATGTAGAGATAGATAGATGTATAGATAGATAGAAAGATGGATGTATAGATAGATGTATAGATAGATTAATGTAGAGATAGATAAATAGATAGATGTGTAGATGTATAAATAGATAGATGTATATATAGATAGATAGATAAATGTAGAGATAGATAAATGTATAGATAGATGTATAGATAGATAGATAGATAGATAGATAGATAGATAGATAGATAGATAGATAGATAGATAGATAGATAGATAGATAGATAGATAGATAGATAGATAGATAGATAGATAGATAGATAGATGTATGGATAGATAGATGTATAGATAGATAGATAGATGTATAGATGTATAAATAGATAGATGTATAGATAGATGTATAGATAGATAGATGTATAGATAGATAGATGTATAAATGTATAGATAGATGTATAGATGTATAGCTGATAGATAGAGGACACTAGTTCTGAAAACAAAGAACAAACAAGCTAGATATTTAACATCTGGGCTCTAAAGGTTTTTTTCTTCTATTTGTGTTATTATTGTCACACTCTACAAAGGCTACTGTATTTGAAAATCACATTGTTATGGTTTATTGAGGATTTACCTCTAATCATGAAAATATAAAGATTATTTTCACTGATTTCCTGTTTTTCCAGTTGTTTTCTATTGAAAGTCACAGCGTACGTTTTCTTTCCTTTTCACATTTGCTTCTTGTTTACCTGATTGTTCTGAGCTGATGAGATGCTTTTTCTACAGCTCTCCTTCCCCCAGAAAACCTGCTGCACTGCATAAAAGAATAGAGTGGGCACCGTCTCTGCCCCCAAACCAGATTTAGGAGCCCAGAAAAATCAACACAGAGAGACAGTTTTAGGCTGCAGAGCACTAATGTTTGTGTATCTGCATTTGCCTTTAGGTGTGTGTGTGTGTGTGTGTGTGTGTGTGTGTGTGTGTGTGTGTGTGTGTGTGTGTGTGTGTGTGTGTGTGTGTGTGTGTGTGATAGTGTGCGTGTGTGTGTGTGTGTGTGTGATAGTGTGCGTGTGCGTGCGTGCGTGCGTGTGTGTGATAGTGTGCGTGTGCGTGTGTGTGTGTGATAGTGTGTAGGTGTACACAGCCTGTGCATGTCCCTTCTCCAGGGCCTGTCGAGGTGTTTTAAAGCCTTTGAAAGTCTTTGCCTCTCCATCAAATGTTTCTCAAGGTCTGGTGAACACCTTGTCACCATCTGAACACGTCAGTCTGATAAAACACATCCATCACTAACTAAGTCACTGAGTTTAGGATCAGGGGTCCCCAATCCTGGTCCTCAAGAGCCACTATCAGCATGTTTTAGATGTTTCCCTCTTCACCTGATTGAAATGACCAGGATGGTTATCAGGCAGAGCTTGTTGATGAGTTCATCATTTGAATCAGGTGTGTTGGAAGAGGGAAACATCTAAAACATGCTGATAGTGGCCCTAGAGGACCAGGATGGTTTAGGTGAACGTGTAGCAGCACTCTGTGCTACCTTTAATACTACAGACAAACATCTACTTTGCTTTAAACACAGATAGACAAGTGTGTACCCTCACTCACTTTGATTAGTACGCCTCTGTTAAAGCTAGGGTAGGTCATTTTCTCCAGATACATACTTTAAATTTTTGGTTGAAAGTGTTTTTATGTCCTGACAGAAATTAAGATCTTATGTTCTCTGAAAAAGGAACAAAGAAAGTCCATCATCTGTAGCAGCTGTAAACCTGTAATAACTTCTACCAGTGGAGAAAAAACAATCTCTATCTCCCACCTCTGAAGTGGGCCCCAGAGGTTGGGAATCCAACAATTTCAACATTAGTGCTACTTTGCATGTCCATGTATGAATGTATGTAGAATATTTAAGGCACAGACGATATCCAACCAATAGGTGACAGGTAGTGACTATATTTATTTAATTTGGGACATTTTGTCAAATAATTTGAGGATTAAGCAGAATTATAAAAAAAATTGGTTTCTTTCAACAATTTGAGAGTAAAAAGGACATCATTGTGTTCTACAAGCAGATTCAGATGTTGTAATAATGTATTATTTTGTATGGATGCCTATATTTATGTTTGATTATGATGCACTTGATTATAATTACTCTGAAGTCTTTATCTGCTCTCACACTGACACACACACACACACACACACACACACACACACACACACACACACACACACACACACACCAGTCACCTGAGTCACAGACGATAAAGTCTGCCGTTGATGAAGTCAGAGGCAGTCCCGTCACTGTATGGTATGTGTGTGTGTGTGTGTGTGTGTGTGCTATGTTTATGTGTGCACGTGTGTACAGCATATACTGTAAATATGTGATAGAGTTGCTGCTATTGCTCAGAGGGTTTAAGTTAGACAGCTAGTCTGATGATGACTCCAGTGTGTGTGTGTGTGTGTGTGTGTGTGTGTGTGTGTGTGTGTGTGTGTGTGTGTATGTGTACCCTGATTATGAGCCGCTCCAGCTAAAACAACCTAAATTCCAACATAGACATAGTCGTTTCCATGAGTGCCTTTGAACCTTTGAGCACCCACTGATTGTCACGTTGGTCAATGTTCTCTCAGCCCAGCAGGAAGTCTCCACTGATATCTCACCTAAAGGTCAGTCATAGCGCTAGTCATAGCGCTAGTCATAGCAGGAACTGTAACTGTGAACATTTAACACCAGTATATGTGATTCTGTCTGATCATCAACATTCATTTACAATAATGATCAATCTGAGCTTTAACGCAGGGAAGAACAATTTTGTGTTTTTTTTTTTTTTAATTATTATTTTGTTGTCATGTATGTTTGACATTTTTCATGTTCTTTGTATTTTGTTTTCCTGTATTTTTTTTGTTTTGTTTTTTGATATTTTTCCTCACATTTTCTTTGTTTTTGGAGTCATGTTTATTTTTCTTGCCATTTTTTGTGTTTTGGGGAGTTATTTTGTGCAAGTTTGTGTTTTCTGTATTTTTGTTGTTATTTCTTTTGCTTTTGAAGGTGTCTTTTATGATTTCTGTCAGATTTTATCTGTTTTTTGCGCATTTTTGTTTTCCTTTTGTGTGTTTTTCTGTAATAGTGTGTGTTTTTGCAGCAATTTTGTGTGTTCCTTTTGTAGTCTGAACTAAATTAGACCAAGGGCCGCTTGTGGCCCCCGGGCCACCAGTTGCTTACGTCTGGTCTAGAGCTTACGGTCCATCCAGTCAGAGCTGAAGTTGTTGAGAACTACTGGTGACTGAATGAATGACAGAACATTCAACCATTTATTTAGTGCCTCACTTTGCATTTCCATTTGAATGATATGGAGCTATTCTTAGATCTGTGGGAGGATAGATGGGCATCATTTAGACTTTCCTTTTCAAAGGCTTCTCACCCAATCGCTGTCACACATTTTCAATCAACCATTTGTTGGTGCTCGGCAAGATTTTCTGCCTAATGTTAATTATGTGCACAAAGCCTACTGTAAATGGTAGCTTTGGAGTTTTTGGAGGAAAAAAAGAGAAAGGATTCGGACAATGGAAATGGCTTCATGACATGCATCACTGCTCTTTGAATAAGGACCTGATTATAATTCAGCTGAATATCAATCCCAGAAAAGCAGCTGAAAATGTAGAAGAAGTGTGAGTTCAGAACGAGAAACGTTTTACTGAGTGTCCAGCAGAGCTTTCAAAAATCTGTAGCCATTGTAATTGTAATTGAGTTCAGGTAATTGACTTTGTAATTGTAATTATAATAGAAATTTTATTAAAATTGTCCCAGCGAGTTCTTTTGTCGTCTTTTTTACTAATATGTTCATTTATTCAGGAAAATTACTTTGATCTCCTCACATGCTTTGATCATCAAAGCGATCAGCAGACACCTCTGAAGATGACTGGCAGTTGACAGTCAAAACATGCCAGGAGATCAAAGTAAACTTCCTGAAAAATGTTTGTCTAAATAAATAAACAAACCTGTAGTTCATTCCTGTTAGTGAATCTTCACCCATACAGATGTTAGTTATAATATAATAAAATGTTACTTTATTAGGGACGATACAAAGAGTAACAATACTGTGAATGTAACTGATGTTTTTTACAAAGAGTTTCTTATTTTTAATAAATTCCAAATCTTGTCTCTATTTGAACTTTCACGTTAAATATTATAATAAATGCACTGAAATGTAAATGTAAAGATGCTACACACATACAATCATCACAACGCTATATGAATAAAAGTTTCTAAAATCCTGTATGAACTAGTAATTAAGAGTATAATTGTAATTGATTTTTTAGGGATAGATAATAATTACAATCTATTTGTATTTTGAAAAAAATGCTGATTACAGTAATCATAATTGAATTGTAGTTGAACATGGAAAATTGAAGATGTAATTGTAATTTAAAAAATGTAATTGACCCCAACCCTGGTGTTTTAATTTTAACCAGAAGCATCATGACGAGAACCACCTTTAACGTCACGTACAAATCTTTTATTGTTTATGTCTCGTTCTTATGTTTTACATTTTCATTACCACCATTTTATTTTTATTTATATAAGGTTTCCTGAACCAAATGGAAGATGAGTTCCATATTTGAACTTTGACCTTTACCATAATGATGATGTAGGCTGTGTGGAAGCTGCGTAAATGGTTGCATCGCTGTTGCTTTTAAAGGACATTAGTAAACGTCTCTGCAGTAATGAAGATGAGAATAAAAATAGAAGAACCAATCTTACATCCACGTGTCTTAATACGAGCTTTAAAAGCCATAAAGCCGTTTCTGGAGACCTTTGGTCCATCCTGGGGGCATTCCCGCTGTTTTGGCCCCAGGTTCATGAGGGGAATCAGGAAGTGACTAGTGCATGGGGTTAGTCACTGGAGAGCTGCAGCAGCACATTTCCTGATTAAACAAGCGTACACTGAACACTAATGGAGCTGTGCTTCAGGATTAAATCATCAAGACGTCAAATTCAAAATGAACAAGTGAAGGAGTCGACGGAAGAGCTTCAAGCATGACTCACTCTTTTCTCTGTTTCACGTTTACTGCAAAGAATTAAAAGGCTTTGCTTCTCTTTTTATAACGTAGACATAGAAACGTACAAAGTCTTTATCTCGTCCCAGGTCCATTCAAACACACACTACTCATACACATCTCCCTCTGCTGCAGAAATAACCCTGTGAACCCTTTAGAGACGTGCTGTGGTGCACGCTGGCCCGGGGGCCACACGTGGCCCTCAGTCTAATTTTGTGTGGCCCCCAAAGTAAATGACTATAACAAGAGACAAATTAACAGAAAAATATAAAAAATATGCACAAATTTATTCCAAAAACACATGAGACGACAACAAATATACAATAAAATAACTGAAACCTAAATACACATAAATGACTCCAAAAACATAAATGACAGAAAAATAAATAAAAAAAAACAAGAAAAAAACTCCTAACACACACGAGACGACTACAAATATACAGAAAAAATAACAGAAAACTATTCACAACAACAAAAATAAACACAATAAATGACTCACAAAAGAACAATGAAAGAAAATCCCTTTGTTATTTCCTGTATTAATGCTCACAATGATCTTAATATAAATGCTGACGTTAATGTGGCGCTAACATCAGATGCTATTGCGTGAACACTTTCTATCTCTGCTGTAAACTGTGATGTTCAGCCACAATCTGCAGTGGAACACATTATATACAGTATGTTATCAACAACTTTAAATATCATCTTTTTTATTACAACTTTCTCTTAACATTTTAAAGAGCAGCATCAATAAAACGTGTTTCAATCTAGATTTTGTTCACATGTACTTGTTTGATTTGGTTTAAAACCTTCTACTATTTGTTTAAAAAGTGCTGGGACTTTAACACGTTAATTATGATTCATTAATGACAAAAAATAACACAGTTAGTCGTTTTTTTCTTGTTTTTTTTTCACTCCAAACAGCGTAGAACCGTTCTCATTTCATAAGTTCCCAGTTTACCCATAATGCACAGAGCACAACACAAGAAACAGGAGAACCAGAGGAGACGTTGTAGTATGAGGTCATGGTGTGTAGTATGAGGTCATGGTGTGTAGTATGAGGTCATGGTGTGTAGTATGAGGTCATGGTGTGTAGTATGAGGTCATGGTGTGTATCTCCATAGTAACTGTGTGTTTTTTTCAGTGCTCTGGGAGGATCTTCAGCTCTACACATTCCTGCTTTTCCCAGTGGAGGATGTCTCATTGATTATGTCCCTCAAGTGTGTCAGCTGCTCACAAACAAGGTAACCTCAGGTTGGAGATCCTCTGTGTGTGTGTGTGTGTGTGTGTGTGTGTGTGTGTGTGTGTGTGTGTGTGTGTGTGTGTGTGTGTGTGTGTGTGTGTGTGTGTGTGTGTGTGTGTGTGTGTGTGTGTCCATGCTTTTCATCTGACAGATACAGGAATATGTAGAATGTAACAAATTGTGCAGTGAAGGACGTGTGTGTTGTTGAGCGTGTGCATGTGTGTGTGTGTGTGTGTGATGGTGGGCGTGCTGGCCCACCTCCATAGGCTGTCTGAGAGCTCCTTGGCCTCCACAGGTTGACAAGTAGATATGGAGTGTGGACATGATGTAATTCAATTTATCTCCACTCGGACGCCCATCCCCCGCACAGACACGCACACACACGCACACGCACACACACACACACACACACACACACACACACACACAGCCTCCTTTCTCTTCCTGTTTACCTGGAATATGAGCAGCGTGTTCAGAGCTGTAGTGTCCCTGTCTGACCCAGGTTACCCTCACTGGTTCAGGTCGAGTGGTGTCAGCGCTCCCTGCTCCTCTCGGTTACCAGGCCAACGACAGGGCTTTGAAGTGCAGTGTGAGGAACAGATAAAGACAGAGGGACTCATGGAGGGGAAGTGTTGTTTGTCATAGGAAACCAGTACAAAGAACTAGGAGGAAACGTCTACTTCAAACACTCATAGGATACATTAAAGCTGCAGTATGTACGTTTTTTTTTGTATCATTTGGTCAAAAATCCATAATCATCTTTGAGCATATTGTAATCATAGTGTTCTGAGTGGACAGTGAATCTATTCTCCTTCTCCTGGCTGTTAATGAAGTTTATAAATCCAGGAGCGTGATCCTGGATGTCAGCCAATTAACTTTTTTCAGCGTTACTATTGGCTGCTCGACTGAAGTCAGCAGCCATCAGTAGTAAAAGTGCAAGAAGCAGAAAACTCCATCACAGCGTTAGACACAACAGTGACACAGCAAAAACAGAGGAAAAAGACAGACTGAGGAATAAAGTCAAACACTGAGAAGGAATGAACCGCTTTGTGTCCTCATGGAGCCCCCTGACTAATTTTGCCTCGATAAATTGAGGAAGTGTAGTACAGCCCTCAGCTGCAGCCGTGTCACTGTAGTGGGGGGGGGGAGGGGAGGGGCTGCAGCCTCGGCTCTACAGACAGTGACGGACGGTGGAGTTGTTGCTTGAAGTTGCTTCAAAAGTTCAAATTTTTCAACTTTAAGTGATGAGGTCACGCAGAAAACATTAAAATCCAAACAATGCCCAACGCTATGTCAGAGTCTCTAAAACACCAGTAAAATGAGATTCTTTCAAATGTGTGTTTTCACTCATTCATTCCATCATTATGATCTATAGATGTTTTTTAATAGTTTTCAAAGTAAAATGTTGTAGTCGAACAAAGGGGGGTACTAGGATTCAGGAATAAGAAAAAGATGGACTAGAGCTAAAAACAGTGTGAGAACCATTGCTATAAAACATAGATGTGTTTTTACTTTATTCTTATTGTACATTATTTAACACATACATAAATTATATTTATGTTTTCTAAAGTAGAACACGGTGCTGACACCGGTCCACGGGCTGCACAGCTGAGCCACGCCCACAGACCCCACACCGACACCCAGCACACCACAGAGATGTTCTCTGTAACGGCTCCACAGTCACACACAGTGTTTGTAGAAGTGAGAGGGCGTCAGCGCCGGCTCCTTTTCCACCTCTGGAACGTTTATCCTCATCCTGAATAATGAGGAAGTTTAATCCATTCTCGCGAGAACATCTACACACTATGGTCCTCATTTATCAACCGTTCCTTCTGTTAGATCTGAGCGTACAACGTGCATTCGACTAAATTCACCAATCCTCAGTATTTATCAATAGTCACGTGATCGTAGCTACGATCGGATCTAACGTCAGGTCTGATCTGGTGTAGATAATCTGACTCCACCAATTTTTCTGAATTTAAAGCTCCAGTATTCTGTTATTTTTCACCATCTCCATTTGTTCTAAGAATCCCAACAACTCTATTTGAGCTTTATTTTCCCAAACTCACCTGTTTTCTGCAGTTTTAGCCTCTAAAAAGTCACTTTAATGATGTTTCTAAAAACAGGCTGTTTTTGGGCCTTCATGCATATGAATGAGTAGGCGTGAACACACGCTGCTTCAGCATTTGTGTTTATCACAGCAGCAGTAAATCATTAACAGTGTTCCTTGTCCTCCTCATCTCTACTAACCACAGTAATATTTAGGGATGTAACGATTAATCGTAAGGCAGTTAAAAATCGATTCATAGGTATCACGGTTGATATCGATTTTCTGAAAATTAAATCGCAGTACTTTTTTAACCAGCAGAGGGCGCTATCCAGAAGTGTAGGCGGCGGGCGGAGTCTGCTAATACTTTATTTCTGGCCGCCTTCTACTCTTAAATATGTTAATAAATGATTGATTACCCCTTTAGCACCAAAAGAATATCTGTAATATTACTTGAATATCTGTAAAAGTCACGTTTTTCTATTAGCTCTGTCTGCTAGCATAGCTTCTCTTCTTCACTGCAAGATATCGGCATGCCAACCGACCATTGGGTTACCAACGCCCTCTGCTGGTCCAAACAAATATGACTTAAATCAGTGCAATCACGTTTTTTTTTTTTTTTTTAAAGTCCAATTGTTAAGGCACAAAATACATTTTCAGTTGCACTTTTAAAAGAAAAAGAACTATTATGTAGTTTTGCATTGTTTATTATAGAACCAGAATTTAAATTAATAGGCTTCATTTTCATTTGTATTATTCCTTTATTTATTTAATTCAAGATTTATTTTTAGTTAAATTGCATTGTTTTGAATAGTTTATCAAGGAATTCTTTTGACAATAAAAAATAATAGGAAAATAATACAGTATTTTCTAGTTTTTTTCCCCAAAAAAAAATTTGTCTACAGACCCATTTTGTAAAATAAATCGTGAGAGAATCATATCGTGAACCCAGTATCGTGAATCGAATCGTATCGGGAGTTGAGTGAATCGTTACATCCCTAGTAATATTCCATTTAAGACCATAGTCCATTGTTTAATCCGACCGCTGCGTCGCATTGGGTCACAAACACGTCAGATCATCCCATAAAGGAGATACAAGGTGGTGTAACGGATACTAAAAATGAAACTGTTTTGAGCGCCTCTTTGGTTTATCTATATATTGGATTATCTATTTACTAAACATAAAGATACTAACTGTGATATAAATATGCCTTATAGGGTGGGAGGAGCCAGGATTGTCAGGAGAAGGAGTTTCCACCTTATGACGTAATATTGGGGGAAAAATCCAGCTGATTTTTTACAAAATGTGTAATAACAAGGGAGAGAGGAAACAGAACTTTATCCACGTTGTCCCTCTGAATTAGGCTAAATGAATGTATATCACTGTAGCTAAACCATTAGAAAGTCATTTATTCATCCTACTGCCTCTTTAAATGTAGAGAATGGTCCTGATCAGTCAGCTGACATAATATTTCAAGCTGTGAATAAATACAACTTTAGGCATTAGTATGCATGCATAGCATGAAAATAGTTGAATCACTGTGACCAACGTGGACAGAAGTCTGTGTCTGTCAGAGTTTAATTTAATTGAGCAGCAGCAGCTGAGTGATCACAGCTGCTGCTGCATGATGCACGAGTCCGTGTGGCTTCAAATGTAACTAAGTCCATATTTCTAGTGCAATATAATGTTTCACCTCATGGGGGCGCTGCACTTATTTCAGGATTAGAAGCGCGTAAAAGTATAAGAACTTATGCACACCGGAGAATGCGCGCTAGGGCAGATTTGAATGGGAACGCCCACATTTCAGGGCTGCTCCAACCACTAGTGTGTAACTGGGATGAAGTGACTGACTTAAGTACAGGAGGAGAATAGCATACAGCCAGAAACAGCACTGCTGTACGGCTTTTTGGACTTCCTCACATGGAAGAATAGAGTCCAAAGATTGCAACAAACATTAGTGCACAAGCAGAACTAGTGCAGACCGCCCCTATTTAAATGAGCGTTTTGCTCATTTAATGTGGAGACGTCAGTGTACAGAAGGACTGAGGAAGTTACGGAGGCAGATGGATTTCTCTGTCTGCTGCACAAACATTTAATAATGTAGAAAACTAAATAAACAATGAAAAAGGTTTTTTTTTAAACAACTTTAAAACCTAATGATATTTTTCCCCTCATTTAATGTGGGTCCCCCGTCCGGTCCTGTAACTTTGCTCTGATCAGTCCATGAAAATAGTCAGATTAGGACAGAAACCATCCTATTGATCTACGTA
>NC_041065.1:791900-824400 GCF_900634775.1 Gouania willdenowi
TTCTTGTCATATTTTTCCTTTCCTATTCATTTCTATTGGAAATTTTAACTTTTTCAACCTTATTGCTAATATTCAGCTAATTCTAGGTTCATGCTATTGCTAGATTAATGCTAATGCTAGGCTAATGCTAGGTCAAACTGACCCGTTGGCATTAGAGATGCTAACAGAAAGCTAACGCAAGAGGAAGGTTATGTTTTATGGGATTATTTATTAAAGGATCAGTAATTGTGATTAATTGTAATTGACTTTCAGTGGAAAAAAAATAATTGTAATTTTAATTTTAGTTGAAAAAAATGCTGGTCACCGTAATCATAATTTAGTTGTAATTGAACATGGATAATTGAAGATGTAATTGTAATTTAAAATTTTAATTGAACCCAGCCCTTGACTAGAGTGACTCTGTTAGCATGTTAGCTATGCTGTACACTGATTGTGTGTGTGTGTGTGTGTGTGTGACGGAGCAGCGCCGTCACTAACCGAGCAGCAGCGCACGCACACACACACAAACACGTCACACACATTCTCTTTCTCCCTCCGTATTTCTCCTCACATCATGCATTTAACTAATCTCCTTCTTCCCCAACTGTTGCTAGAGTCATCCAGGGGTGAACACTTGACTGTTCTAGGCTTCACCTGCTGCACAAACATGTACACCACAGTATAATATTTATATACTAGTTTACTAGTTAGCTTTAATGTAGTACAGTATATGTCAAACTTACTGATTTAATCCATTCGGCACGACGTTCTGGATCTTTTCTTTCAGTAGGAAATGGGATGAGTACGTATGGCGGGTCGCATATACATCGTGAGGTTCCTTTATTGTACTCGTGAACGGGGCAAAACTCTTTCATCCACGTATTAAGCCCACGTGTACCGTTGGAACAGCCACGCACTGAACAATGGGACCCTGGCATATTGCCTTAAAACGACCTTAAGCAAAGTAAATGCCTAAAAGTCCGTATACGTAGCCGGTTGTTCCACTAGACAGGGGCTTTGTTGACACGCTGGGCAGTCGTGAACTCTGACCCGGATATATTGACCCGGGAATCGCGCATGCGTACTGATAATGCTGATTTGGCTTATTGTTTTTGGTTTAATTTAAACCACACCCATGGGAGGGGCTAACCTGTTAAAAGCAGTGTAGGAAGCTGCATAGAGGGCAGTCTTTCTCTGGAGGTGCATGTGGACCAATGTACCTGAACATTTCTGAAAGCCTCTCAGCTGGAAGTAGAGCTGGGACCAGGTTGTATTTTTATTCTCTTGATGTAAATATTTGTGTTCCACTGTAAATATTGAGCACCGGCACCATTTTTGGAAAAATAAATGAAAGTCGACTTGCCATATGGATGGTCGTGGTTCTTCTTTTTGAACGCAAATCGAACCCCGCCACAGTGTGTGTGTGTGTGTGTGTGTGTGTGTATCAGGGGGGTGGTGGAGTACGACGCTGAGGGATTCACTAAACTCACTCTGCTGCTCATGTGGAAAGATTTCTGCTTCCTGGTTCACGGTAAGAAAACACGTTGAGTTAGCATGTGTCTCTGAAGCTAACTCTTTCTTCTTCTTCTAGTGGATCTCCCGCTGTACTTCCCCAGGGACCAGCCCACCCTCACCTTCCAGTCTGTGTACCACTTCACCAACAGTGGGCAGCTCTATTCTCAGGTGCAGAAGTCGTACCCCTACAGCCCACGCTGGGATGGCAACGAGATGGCGAAGAGGGCAAAGTATGTTCTACGTGCTCTGCACATTTACTCCATACACTAGATCAATGCTGCAGGGAACTGCAGTTTATACAGAAGAAAGGAATAAATACAGTCCGTGTACGGTTTGTTCTTCGATTATTCCATTTTAAAACCAAATTAAAATAATAAATAAACAGTGTGGTTATTTTGTTACGTGAACAGAAACCATAAACACCAGATAAGCCGTGTTTCTCTGTTTTATAATTAAATCTTGTTCTGTTTGTGTGATATTTGGATATTAAAGGGGAACTATGGGCGAGAGCTTCATGTTGTAGTCTCACCACACAGAGGGGACACACAGGGGGGCGGACTTTTACTACCGGACCAAAAAAGGAGCCACACATAAGTCACATGACTGATGAACTGGTGAATAGAAACATTACTAATACATAAATAAATAATAAAGGAATGAATGTTACGAAAAGCACCAATGATGTGTGATTAAAGGAACCAGAGGTGGTGTATTGAATCTACTGGTGCTCCTAGTTTCTTGTGATCAACTTCCATTTGTATTGACATTAGTGGCTAGCAGTATTATAACGTGCAAAATAAAAAAATGTTACTGCCCTCAAAAAAGCTGTGTAATTGTTTTTGCCAAATGTTAGAGGTTGTAACATCTATTGTTCCTCACAGTCGATAGTCAGTCATCACATTATCTGGATACCATTTGGACCATAACACTGTTGGGTAAAGTTAGCAGATATTCACAGATTCAGACTTCCAGCATCAATAAGTTTTTAACAAAACATTATCGACACAAATGACACCTCTTTACCATCGGTGTGAAGTGGACAGAGGAAAAGTCCGCCCCCCTGTGTGTCCTGTGTGGTGAGATTAAATATCAGAATCAGAATCAACTTTATTTGCCTTATATCAAAACTATCACAAACAGAAGATTTATTTTTTAAACAGAAAAACGCTGCTCATCTGGTTTTATATTTTTCTGTATTTCTGTTTTGTTTTTAAATCAGTGAAACAAAATAACCACACTATTATTATTATTTTGATTTGGTTTTAAAACAAATTAACCAAAGAATGAAGAGTACATGGATTAAATAGCATCCAAATAATGCCAGGGAACAATCTTTTATGATTCTTTTGCTTGTGAATGTTGGACATAGACATGAAGAAATGTAGCCGTCAATCAATCAAACACTGTGACAGTTCAGCATCAGGAGTGTCAGTCATCACACGCTCACTATTTTATTTAAATATAAAGAACAGCCTCCAGGTGTTTAGTCCTGTTTCCTCCTCGTTCACACTGTCCTTTTGTGATGAAATATGAATAAATAAAGTTCAGCTAACAGATAAATAAACTCCATCAATGCACAGTAAAAGAGCTGTAAACGTCAACATAGAAATAATGTCTAGTGTTTGTCTTTTACACATTACACATTAGAACTGTTGCACAATGACAAATTAAAGCTAAATATGTCAAAGGACTGTAAAAGGTAAAGTTACAGTATGTGTGGTTTCATACAGATAGAAGCTAAAGGCAGTTCATCTAATCATAACTGTGTGATTTTATCCCCAATGTAAACACACAAAATAACAGAAAAGGAATACAAAAACCAACAAAAACAAAAAATAACAGAAAAATATACAAAAAGACAACAAAACTACACAAAATGACTCTACACGCACACACGCACACACACACACGCACAAACAAAACAACAAAATGACAACACATGAATGAAAAAAACCCAAAACAACAAAATGTGTTCTAACCCACAAAATGAATCAAAATGCACAAAACTAACTAACCACACTGCCATACATTTTCCATCTCCAATGTTCAGCTTCAAATGTGCTGATATACATTATTGTTAATATTAAAAGCTGCACATTTCATCACACATTCAAGTTTTTTATTTTTAAAAGCCTTTTTTTTCCTCTTCTATACCTAATATATTGTGTGTGTGTGTGTGTGTGTGTGTGTGTGTGTGTGTGTGTGTGTGTGTGTGTGTGTGTGTGTGTGTGTGTGTGTGTGTGTGTGTGTGTGTGTGTGTGTGTCCTATCCAGGGCCTACTTTAAGACCTTCGTTCCTCAGTTCCAGGAAGGCGCCTTCGCCAACGGGAAGCTCTAGTGCTCTCCATCTAAAGTACGACTGGAGGTGTGTGTGTGTGTGTGTGTGTGTGTGTGTGTGTGTGTGTGTGTGTGTGTGTGTGTGTGTGTGTGTGTGTGTGTGTGTGTGTGTGTGTGTGTGTGTACATCATTAGTCCCTCAGCTTTGATATCAACACTTTTTGTTTCTGTGGGTTATTTTTTTTAATCTTAATAATACTTTAAACTAACAGGAAGCTGAGTGCACAACGTGCTCTTTACAGTTTGTTAACGTGTTCTCGTAATATTTTCCTCACAGCAGAACAGAAACACAAACATTTGTCAACCATAAAAACCACAGGAGATGTGAGATGTTGTTTCTGATCTTCTGTAAAGTGCACAACACACACAGTTCACTTAGTAAATAAATAAACAAGTTTCCCTTCATCTGTTGTTTTGTCTTTGTTTATTTTCACATAATATAAACACTGAAATGTACTCACACCCCAAGTGGGTCTTTGACTGGGGAATAATATCCTGTGCTTTTATTTTGAAATAATGGAAAGTCTTGGCTTGTAGGTCAAAAACAAACTAAAACTATAGTAAATAAAGAGAACCAGTGAACAGGTGAAAGTCTCACACAGTGTCTGAAATGTAGTCAAGAATGTCCCTCAACGTCTTATTCTCCGCTCTGCAAAACGTTACAGACCACTGTTAACTGGAGGTGCAGGGTGGACTAAAGCATGCTAAGCTAAGCTAACCCACCATAACACAAGACTGGGCTAAGCGCTAATGCTAACAACTTCATAAAAGGAAAAATAAAACAGTAAAAAGTACATGGCTTACTGTCATCAAACCACAAAGAGCCATTGATTTATTTATGGTCAGATTTATGGATAAATAAACGTTAGCATTAAGCTAACGTCACTATTCATGTGTCCCGACACAATGTTTTTAATTATATTTCATGTATTCACAGACAAAGCTGGTCCTATTACACACTAATGTAACTATTATTATGTTACTGCTCTCAGTAATTCATCATTAAATCATCAGTGGTTTCATTATAGGACATCAGAGAGATATTTATCAACCATAACTTTATGTAACTATTATCAGATAAAACATAAACTAGATTTAGCAGCAGTGGTTTATATTAAACAGTTGTGCTTTTCATTTATTTAACAGGCGCTAATGTACATTTTAATCTATAAAAGACAAAACAAAGTGTAACAATCATTTTAAAATGTCCCTCATTATGTTTTCTTAATTTCATTCCCTGTTTGCAGGTAAAGAAGATCATAGATGAACGTATATATAAAAAAAAGAAACAGGCAGTAAATGATGCTTTCACAATCTTAAATGTCTATTAAAAATAATATTATATATATATATATAATCTAAAACATAAACTACATGTTTTTAAAAACATCCAAAACCTCAAAGGTTGTTTTTACAAATGTATTTTATGCTTCAGCTACACACACACACACACACACACACACAGATGTGTGTGTGTGTGTTTTCATCATTAAATATGAGGGTCATAGTTAGGGGTCTGTCCTGTCCTCAGGCTTCGTCCTTTGCTCTGTTTATTGTTGTAAAAGTAACGACTGTCACGTCTAATAAACAACTATAGAGTGAATGTATCTGAGGCATTAATTACATTAAGACTCAGTAAAATCATTAAAAGCCATGGTTCTCTTTGTGGGGGTTATTCAGATAAACTCACTGACCTGCTCATTGGCTTTGTCTGTTTGAAATGTGACACTAATGTAGTATACACTACAGTCTCAATGAGTATATACTGTATATACTGTATACACTGTCTACTAGAGCTTTAAACGGGCAGGAAAAGGAATACCTGACCCACGCCCCTAAGAACTCCCCCGACCCAAACAAAGCTGATCTCTCTTTAAGCCTGAACCAGTTTCAACCAGATATTATTCACATCTGTACACACGCATGTGGATAACCCCCCCCCACCTACTTATATATATATATTATATATAAGTCTTGAGTAAATGTTTCTTTCCATCTCCAGAATTGGTGGCAGGGGGTGTTTATGAGCATATTTTAGTGATATACCCTGGTGACCATTTTCACAATTTATCAAAAACACGTTATTATGTCATATTTGATATCAAATGTTGACAATGATGAGACACATCTTCAATAAAACAATTTGAGTCGCTTCTAAATCTATTTTGACCATCAAATGACAAAAAATGACAAATTAACAGTAAAAATATTTTGGCTTTGCAATTGATGGTGTGTCCGTAACATTGTCAATATACACAGCAGAACATTGTGTAAGGTCTTAAAATCATCCCAGATTGTTTTTTTCTCACTATACGTCGTCTGATGGCCACAGTAGATTTAGAAGCGACCCAAATTGTTTTGTTAAAGATGTTTCTTCATTGTTGACGTTTTGGTAACAATTTATTTGATAATTATGTGTTTTCAATAAATGGCAAAAATCTTTCTCAAGTTATATCACTAAAATGTGCTCAAAAACATCTTGCCATCAATTCCAGCGATCACAAGCAGTACTGTGGGTCGCAAGCCATTAAGGCAGCGCCTCGTATCTTAGATGAGAAGTGGAAAAACATGAGGTAAGAAGAGGGAAAAAGCAGGTCCGACACTGAGCTCCTTTAGCAAAAAACTTCTCGACACACACAGAAGCGCCAAAAAAGACAAAATGACAACAAAGGACAAAGCCGTATGGTCGGAGGAGGAGATTGCCATCAGTCAGATAGCTGCCAGCTCCAATCAGCAGCAGGCCTACTATCATAATTCCAAATATATAATTGGTATTATGATAACCCTCTACCATCTGAGCCACCGCGACCGTGGCTCAGGTGGTAGAGGGTCGTCTTCTGATCGAGAGGTTGGCGGTTCGATCCCAGTACCTGACTATGTGTCGAAGTGTCCTTGGGCAAGACACTGAACCCTAAGTTGCTCCCAGTGGTCGACTAGTGCCTTGCATGTCAGTCCTGTCCCACTGGTGTGTGAATGTGAGAGTGATTGGGTGAATGAGCTGATATGTAAAGAGCTTTGAGACTGTTTCAGTGGTGATAAAGCTCTATATAAATCAAGTCTATTTACCATTTACCATAAACATTTTCCACGTTCTCAATGGAAAGGATAAACACACACACGACCCTCCAGGAGTCCATTGCGTATCCCGCCACTAATGTTCCATCCGGACAGGCGGGCTCACCTCTGTCCGTTCTTTTTGTAGAAAAAATTTGGTCAATTGCATTGAGAGACCAGTTGATCAATTCCATAATTTTGGTTTTTGGATAAAGATGTAGAAAGAAGCTGCTGTTAGATTCTGATAAACGACAGAACAAGCAGCAACATGCTAATGGAGGGAACAGAGAGAAAAAGCATCCGCCTTTGTCGAGAGCAGGAGAGCGGTCATGGTATATTATGACCAGTGTTATGCTAGTTACTGAAAAAAAGTAACTAGTTACCATTTCCAGTTACTTCATTCACAGAGTAACTCACTTACTTTTTTGATTACTTAAACTAAAAACAAATGCGTTACTGAAAAAAGTAACTTTTCAGTTACTTAGAATTAAAGAATGTATTATTTTTGGGTCATTAGTGTTTGTAAGCTTCATATCAGAGCTGTAATAATATAATAATCAACTGTTGATCAACTGTGTGGTGGAGGAATAGTGGTTAATGAAGCTGTGTTATAATATAAGTGTCAGAGGTTTGAATCCCTCCTACTGATCCTGTATTAACATTGTTTTGGATAAAATCCTCTGATAAATGAAATGTTATTGTGTCCAACCCTACAGTTTAGAATCATTTACATTAACAGAACTAAACTCTGCTCAGTATTAATCTTTACAAACAACAATCTGACTCAAACACTAAGTATTATAACAGTTTATTTACCTGAATAAATAACACCAAACAACCTGAATATTATTCAGAATCATTCCACAAAAAAATGTAGCTCCACTGTAAACAGGAAGTAAACTACAGCTAACAAAGTAACGAACAAACGCACCGTTTTGTGTTGGAGTCACTTTCAAAAGTAACGTTAACACTGATTATGACTTTAATCTCATAAAATTACTTTATTCTCAAATTATTATGACTTTCATCTTTAAATATTATGACTTTATTTTCATAAAATTATAAATTTATTCCCAAACTGTATAATTGTAATTCCTGAGCGTCCCTGTCATTTAGCCTCGTTTTTAGACGTGTGCTGCTAAACACGCCTCTAATCAACTTAGTGGTGATGTATCTTCTCCTAATGATGCTGTGGAGCTGATGCTCAGGTAGCTTTTGAAGATGAGTGTGAGCCGTAGAATCACAGAGCAGAGGTCTGCCAACCCTGCAGCTAAGTCTGCTAATCCACTAATCCCAGCGTCTTTAACAGCCTCACATGGAATATGAAAGACTGGAATAATGAGCTCAGAAGCTCTGGACACGTTTGGTTAAAGTGGAGATGTTTGATGGTCACGTTTATCCTGTGATTTCATCACTTTCTATGGTTAAATATAACATTAAATCTATCTCTGACTAAACACCAACGATGGGACAAACTAGTCCATGATTGTCCACGAGTAGAAGTTTGTCCTTTTAGAGCAACTTATGGAAGAACATGAACATTAGCATTAGATTAACGTTAGCTTTAGAGGTGACTGTAGTCTGTAGGAGCTCAGTGTGAGAACCTGAGTGTGAAACAGGATCAGCTGAACTACAGCATGGAGCAACTACCTCACCCCTATCTCACCCCTATCTCACCCCTACCTCACCCCTATCTCACCCTTACCTCACCCCTACCTCACCCTATGTCACCCCTACCTCACCCTATCTCACCCCAACCTCACCCTATCTCACCCCTACCTCACCCTATCTCACCCCTATCTCACCCCTACCTCACCCCTATCTCACCCTTACCTCACCCCTATCTCACCCCTACCTCACCCTATCTCACCCCTACCTCACCCTATCTCACCCCAACCTCACCCTATCTCACCCCTACCTCACCCTATCTCACCCTACCTCACCCTATCTCACCCCTATCTCACCCTACCTCACCCCTATCTCACCCCTATCTCACCCTACCTCACCCCTACCTCACCCTATCTCACCCCAACCTCACCCTATCTCACCCCTACCTCACCCTATCTCACCCCTACCTCACCCTATCTCACCCCTACCTCACCCTATCTCACCCCTACCTCACCCTATCTCACCCCTACCTCACCCCTATCTCACCCCAACCTCACCCCTCCCTCACCCCTATCTCACCCCTACCTCACCCCTACCTCACCCTATCTCACCCCAACCTCACCCTATCTCACCCCTACCTCACCCCTATCTCACCCCTACCTCACCCTACCTCACCCTACCTCACCCCTATCTCACCCCTACCTCACCCCTATCTCACCCTACCTCACCCCTCCCTCACCCCTATCTCACCCCTACCTCACCCCTACCTCACCCCTATCTCACCCCAACCTCACCCTATCTCACCCCTACCTCACCCTATCTCACCCTACCTCACCCTATCTCACCCTACCTCACCCCTACCTCACCCTATCTCACCCCTACCTCACCCCTATCTCACCCTTACCTCACCCCTCCCTCACCCTATCTCACCCCTACCTCACCCTATCTCACCCCTACCTCACCCCTATCTCACCCCTACCTCACCCTACCTCACCCTACCTCACCCCTATCTCACCCCTATCTCACCCTTACCTCACCCCTCCCTCACCCCTATCTCACCCCTACCTCACCCCTACCTCACCCTACCTCACCCTATCTCACCCCTACCTCACCCTATCTCACCCTCCCTCACCCCTACCTCACCTACCTCACCCTACCTCACCCCTATCTCCTTACCCACCCTACCCTTCACTACCCCTCCTCACCCTATCTCACCCCTACCTCACCCTATCTCACCCCTACCTCACCCTACCTCACCCCTACCTCACCTCACAAGTAAACATTTGATGAGTCGACGTAGTTTGACGTACGGAAGCGCATTAGGACCAATTTTGCAAATGAAGAATAAAGTGTAAATATGGAGAATATTATGAAATATGGAAACATGGATTTTTATCCCTGTTTTTAAATCAAAACATCCAGTCGAGCTGTTGCTTTAACATCATTGATGATGAAAATCTTGGAGATAATTTTTGAAGATGAACTTACGTCTGTGGTGTTTTACAGTTTGCTAATTTACGCTGGTAACGGAGTGGAACATAAACATAAACAATAATAATAATAATGATAGACTCTTGTTTGCTGACTCAGCTTATAACAAGAAGCAGCCTTTTCACTACTTTTAAGCTGGCTGATCATTTCCTGTTGTTGATTTTAAACTTTTTAACTGACAGGAAACAACAGGTCTTTGCTAATGGAGTCATGTCTAACACAGCTGCAGGTTTCATAAAGAGAGGAAATACCTGGACATACAGATAAATATATTATCTGACCATACTTTGACCATATGGGACTTTTATCTCTTTTATCTCACGCTGGTGTGATGAACATTTCCTGGATTTAAATGTGTCTAAAACCAAGGAGCTTATTTTAGATTTTAGGAGAAACTGTTGAAACCAAACCAGCTTCATTCATGGTGAACATGTTGAGATCATTGAATCCTAAGTATTTAGGCTGTGTTTGATTCCCAGATAAAGTTTGATCTGAACACTGAAAGTATCGCTAAAGCAAAGAATCCATTTGCTGCAGAAGTTGAAGTCTTTTAATAACTGTAACAAAATGTTTTTGACATTTTCTTTTGTTTGTTGGTTTGATTCGTTCTGTCTGTCAAAGACAAACATCCACAGCATTGTTCAGAGGTTATGCTGCATTTAGGATGCAGCGTGGGGTTGTGAGCCATGATGAGGATGATGGAGCTGATCGGCTTAGCTAATTTAGGAGAGAGAGAGAGAGAGAGACAGAGAGAGAGAGAGAGAGGAAGGAGGGATTTGGAGCCTTTTGTTAAAGTCTGTTTGATCTGAAACTATTTAAAAATTAGCCCAGAGATGTTGTGGAAATGAGAGAATTACTCAGAGTTTAAAGTAATAGATTACAGTACTAATGTTACTGTAACTGAGTTGCTTTTATGGGCACTTAGATTTTTTGGAGTATATTTCTAAATCAGTAATTTTACGTGTACTTAAAGGAGCATGAAGCAGGATTTGAGAAACAATAAATATTCATTTTTATCTTTTGAATGCTAATGGCTGATGAAGTGAACCAAATATACTGAGTTCACACACGTTTCTACCTGTTGTTTTGAACATTGTGATACATTTTGTACTGCTTTTCAGAGTACGATTTTCCCGCCCAGTTCTGCAGACGTGGAGTCAAATGACGTTGGTGTGAATTCATGACGACTCGGAAATAAACCGGAAATAATGAAGAATGAGAAAAAGACGTGGACTAAACTACTGTTAGAGGCATGTGCACAGGTCTCACATGAATAAAGAGTCAAATAAATAAACGTGTCACAGTTAAAGTGTAGATCAGGACGAGTTTTCTCATCCGAGTCCAACCCAACAGTGAAAACCTCTTTTTTTCACAAAGAAATGACATATTTATGTATGTTTTAGTGGTAAGCACCGATTTTATTAACAAACAGCTGTTAATGTCAACATCAGATCAGTGCACGGGTAACAAGAGAAAGTTAAACAAACAGGGGTGCAGATCCATGGGATGTATTTCCATAACCCATGTATGAAAGATAAGGATAATCCACGTTATTGTGCAGAAAAAGGAATGTTCCTTTAATTGTTCTCTGCTCCATTCACCATGCATCAGCTGTGGCTGCAGCAGGAAAGGAGAACGCTGCACACAAACCACACCATGTGACCCAACACCACCACCAGCTCTAAATACGTCTGAACCCAACCGTCCAATGCCGTCGGGTCCCGTCGGGTATCCATCCTCTAGTTACAGTAACTAATGACTGCAGTTACACTAACCACCATGGTGCCATGGAGTCTGAGTTATACATCCTGCCTTATGATCCTTTAAGGCATAGTCAATTTATTTGTATAGTACAATTCATACACAAGGCAACTCACTGTAATTTACATGATTAAAAAGTGCAACAGAAAACATTCAACAGCTTAAAAATGAATAAGAACTTTAAAATAAGCCATAAAAACATTTAAAATCATCAACAAACACATTTGACTTTGATTTAAAAATGTTTACATGTGATGCTGACTTCAGCTCTGCTGCAGTTTGTGCCACTTCTTTGCAGCATAACAACTAAAAGTAGCATCACCATGGTTACTGTGAGCTCTGGGCTCCACTATCTGACCTGTGTTACCTGACCTGATTCTGGACCAAACCCATTCACTTCAGTACATTTTAAAAGAAGTCATTTATTACATTTTTAAACCAACTGTTCCTGAGTAAATTATTATTTTTTGTGATTATTGGCCCATGTTCCCTGAGCTCATGTTCTACATGATTTATTAGTGTGTGCTGACTCGTCTAAACTCTGTCCTGTGTCTCATTAACCTTGAATTTAAGCCTTTTTATTCAATTATTTCTGATGTAAATTTCACCTTTGGGTTTATTTTAAAGAGTTTTGCCACAAATTATTATTGATGAGAAAAAAAAAGCCTGTGCACATGTAAAATAAAAAATAAAAAACAAAACCCATCATGTTAAAAAATAAACAAATGTTTCTGTGTACCTCCTGAACAGTGTTCAAGTACTCCTAAGGGTACACATACCCCAGTTTGGGAACCACTAGAATATACAGAAATGTCAACAAACATCTTAGGGGATGTATATAATTAGGGGTGGGCGATATATAGAAAAATATCACAATTTTTTCTTTCAGATGATTTAGATCATTTTCAAGTAATTTACCAGTAAAAGAAACCAATTCACCACTAAAACCATCACCTTAAATTAAAAAAATATTATAAAAGATCATTTAATTCAGGGTCATTTCTAATGTTTTAAAAAAATGTATGTAAGTAATTTATCAAAGTGGTTCTAAGTACAATTAAAACCAGGCTGACATGCAAAACTTTAAGTCTTTTTACTCTGTTTAACTAAAGTGGTGTAGCATTAGCATTAGCATTAGCAACACTTGCTACATACCAAGGCAGCTTATCACGCTACGTAGCGTAGCTAAAGCTTGTTGAGCTGCTGCTCTTTGGATCGGTTTGATTTCACTGGCTTTGAGGAGATAAACACAGGTTTTTATTATTGGGGGGGGGGGGTCCCCCTCATCTCCCCCCTGGGTGTCATCAGACACTCTAGATTTAAAGCTTTCATGGGTGAACCAAAGCCCTTCCCGCAGGTGTTTCTTCTCTGGAATGAAGCTCCTAAAGCTTCGTGTTTGGCGTCAGTTCAACGTGTGTGATTGAAAGGAAATAAATCGTCCAATTGGCACATTTTGTTTCCCTGGCAGATCCTAAAAGCTCTTTATTAGGGGCTGGTTTAGAAATAGATGATGATCCCTGAATCATCCTGTAGAACGATGCCGTTTATAATGATTGATTACTTTTTACACGTGTTTGTTGGTCACTGTCGTCCTATTGAGCACTCTTTATTTTAGGCATGGTCACATGACATGATTAACGTAATTTGACACATTGTTGTAATGTGAGTAAAGACGTTACAAACCTGTTCCTGTTTCATTCTCACCAAACCTGATTTAAGAATCAATCCAATAATCCATTTTCCACACCTCATCCTGCTCTCTGTGATCTCTGCTAACGACTTTACACTTCATCACGTCATTCATTAGTTTAGTTTATCTAAACTGAGACAAACATTTACAGAAACAAAATAGAAATGAAATCCCTGATACACACTGCCTTATGCTCTAATTAGATCTGCTGGGATTGGCTCCAGCATCCCTGTACAACCCTGGGGTCAGGACCCCATTTGAGGTCGCAAGACACTGGGAGGGGGTCCCCAGATTCTTATTTTGACCCTTTTTCTACAACTACACTGAACACCCTTATTTTAACATGTTTTCATACACTTCTACATCACATTTTAATGTGATATCTGTCAATGTGTCCTTGGGCAAGGCACTTCACCCACATTGTTTAGTGTTAATGTAGTGTGTGAGTGAGTGTTGATGGTGGTGGGAGGGGCCAATAATGCACTATGACAGCCTCGCCTCTGTCAGTCTGCCTCAGGGCAGCTGTGGCTACAATAGTAGCTTACCACCACTAAGTGTGAGTGAAATTATAACGCCTTAATTATGTAAAGCGACTTTGAGTGTCTATGATAAAGCACTATATAAAATTCAGTACATTATTATTATTATTATTATTATTACTATTATTTTATTATTATTAAATCCTTTCCACCATTTTTCTACCTAATGTCACATATATTGACTCTTTTCACCATATTTCATGGTTATTTATGCTAATTTAACCATTTGTCATTATTAGCACATTTAAATTAATTGTTCCTACTTTTCAAATTACATTTCTGTCTGTTTTTATCACCTCTAATTTACAACTTTTAACCAATTTCTGTGGTTTTTAAAATCCCATTTCACCACATTTTCCACCATTTCCAGCACTTCTGAAATGTTTACCAATTACACTGTAAATGTTGAGTTTGATCTGATCAATAATTTTAGATATATGGACAATGTAGCGAGGGGGAATATGTCCTTATTTATCTTCCATGTTTAGTCTGTAACTCCATCACATATAAAGGTAAATATGGTATAGTAATAAGCTCCACCTACTCTCTCTGCTATACATCCTATCTGGTGGACATGTCAGTGTTTTTATTGGCCCAAAACTGCATGTGGGAACGTAAGAAAAATTCTGATCTCTGTTATAATTTATAGTATAAAGGTTACTTTTTATTGGGATATAAAACAGTTTTTCTCCGTTTTTATTTTGGACCATTTCACCACTTATGAATACTTTACATGAGGCCATTGTAGCTCATACAGTAATTATTTATTGTTTTTTTAATTTTTTTCACTTGCAACATTAAAAATTTAAATTGTTGAAAATGTGGAACATGAGAAAATGTAAAACATGTTCATAATAAATATCATGTTTTTAAAAAAAAATGTTTTTTTCTGATGCAATAGCTTTAATATTTTTGAAAAGTTACTTTCAAAGCACTCCTAAAAACAGGCTGTGTTTATGCCCACTCATGCATATGCATGAGTGGGCATAAACACACACACAGCTTCAGCATGTGTGTTTATCACAGCAGCAGTAAAGCATTAACAATCTTCCTTCTCCTGCTCTGACCACACAAAGAGTCCATTTAAGATGATATCACATTAGGTCACACACGGCAGATCTTCTCATAAGGGAGATACAAGGTGGTATAACGCCTACTAAAAGTGGAACTGATTGTGAGCACTCGCTCTGCGCCGCAGGGAAGGGAACTCTCAACTATCAGCTGAGCAGTGACGTGAGCACTGGGGTTGGGTAGGCACATTGCAAATCGAGACCACCAATGTCGACACCAATGACAGTTCCATATGTTTCTGTTAATCTAACAAAATCAACATCATAAACACCATTAAAGAAACATAAACAATTATTTAAAGGTCACATGTCATGTTATTTTTCACCATCATCTCCATTTGTTCTAAGAACCACAAAAACATAATATTTCAGGTTTATTTTCACAAACTCTCCTGTTTTCCAGAGTTTTATCCTCTAAAAGTCACTTTGTGACCAACTCTACACAAACAGGCTGATTTACCTCCTACTTATGCATGTTCATGAGTGGGCGTGTCTATAGACACTGACTTCCTCCTCCACACACAGTGACGTAGGGTCAAAGGACGGCCCACCCTCCTCCCACCCACTCTGTAGCTGAGCTCATGCTGCTTTATAAACACAGATAGAGCGTGGGGGCGGGGCCTTCACCTGTACATACATAGACTGTAGTAAATACATACATAGCACTGTGTGAAGGATGCTGACATGATCACCTTAGTGGGCGTGTCTGTTTACATGTCAATCACGGCAGAGAGCTTCCTGGAGGTGTGGCTTCTCCAGCTCATTGCCATGTCAAATTCATCATCAAAGTGTGAACGTGTCATCAAATAGTAGCGATGTGTTTGTGTTCACCCTGTAGTAAGAAAGTAGTAAATCATCCTCTGACTAATGATTGATGGAATCAATAAAAAAAACACTTTGATCATGTTTATGAAGCCATAATAGAACTTCATCATAATAAATAATAATCAGATTATAATTAAAACAAATAATCAAATTATTAAGGGTAGGCACTGCCTACCCTGACTGCACATCATTGCAGCTGAGTCAGCTGTTTCAAAAACTCACATGAGCTGCTACGCCGCTTTCGTCTTCCTCTTCACCTTTTCTGTTCACAGAAATAGTCCATTTAAAGCGGCGGTATTATGAAAAAATTACTTAATTATGGTTTTGCTACAGTGATAAACATCCCTTTAGCCTCATTCAGAGGGACAAAGACAAAGTTCTGTTTCCTCCCTCACTTGTTATTCCACATTTTTAAAAAAGTCAGCTCCAAACAGCTCCTCCGACCCTATAAGAATGTAAGCTCCTCCCTCTCAAACTAACTAGACCTAAACATAGTGAAGGCACATTGAAATCACAGTTAATATATTTACGTTCAGTTTATAGATAAACTGAAGAGCGCTTACAGTCGGTTTCATTTTTAGTAGCCATTACACCACCTTAAGTGTAAGTTTAAGTAATTTATTTATAAAGTGCTTTTTGCAGATAAAATCACAAAGTGCTGTACAGAGTTGTGGTGAAAATACAAGTGCAACATCATAAAAGCTTAATAAAACATGAGTGCATATACATCATAGGAGCAACATCATAAAAAGATAAAAAAAAATCATTTAAAATCCAGTAACTAAAAGCTTTTCTGAAAAGTAAAGTCTTCAACAGTTTTTTAAAAGTAACCACACAGTTGAGCTCCCTGAGAGACTGGTGCAGGTTATTCCAGAGTCTGGAACACCAGGTCTCCTCTGGTTTTACATTTAGTTTTAGGGTCTTTAGGAGACCCTGGTCTGAAGACTGAAGGCATCGCCATGATAATAAGGGGTACAACAAGTCTGAGATATATTGAGGGGTCTGACCATGTAACGCTCATGTAATGTAATAACTAATATTTATAGTTTATTCTAAACTTCACTAGAACCAGTGCAGAGTAGAAAGAATGGTGGTAATGTGGGATGTTCTAGAAGCACCAGTTAAAAGTCTGACAGCAGCGTCTGTACGATCTGGAGTCTGTTTAGGGTCGACTTATTAAAACATTAAAATTACAATAGTTAATGTGTGATGATATAAATGTGTGTATGACCAGTTCTAGATCTGATTTGAATAATAAATGTCTGACTTTAGAGATATTTGTCAGATGATAAAAACAGTTTTTAGTCAGTAGATGACAGTGACCCTCCAAAGACATGAACTGATCAAACACAACCACAAGGTTTCTTATCAGGAGCAATGATCAGAGTTTATGATTTATTAGAATTTATCTGGAGATCATTTGATCACAACCAGTTTTTGATACAGGATATACAGTCTAAGATCTCTGATAAAAAGTGAAACGCTGAGTCATTAAAGGAACAGTACAACTGGATGTCATCAGCATAAAAATGATTAGATATATTTTTAAAACCATGGATCAACCGACCAAGAGGCATCAGATACAATAAAAACTAAACAGGAACCAGAACAGAGCCCTGGGCTACTCCACATGACAGGTTGGACATATTAGACATTACATCATTAATATAAATATTAAAAGTTATTTCATTAATATAAGACGTAAACCACTGGAGAACAGTACCAGAAAACATATCTCAGATGTAAGTGGATCAACCAGTATACTATGATCTACTGTATCAAAGGCAGCATCAGATCAAGTCAAACTAAAACTGTGTAACGACCAGAGTCAGTGACATCATCACGTCACTAGAAACTTTCAGATTAGTTTCAGTGGATTGATCTAAAACCAGATTAATATTTATCATAAATATCATGAATGATGTTAGCTGCTTAGCAACCATTTTCTCCATGATTTTAGACATGAAGGGAAGCTTAGATATGGGTCAGTAGTTTATAGGTTCCTCTGGTTCAAGATTAGGTTTTTTAAGAATGAGGTTTATTATCACATGTTTAAACAAGCTGGGACAGAGATAAAAAACTATTTTCTTAAATGAAATATTACTGTGGTTAGTGGAGGTGAGGAGGAGAAGGAACACTGTTAATGATTTACTGCTGCTGTGATAAACACACACATGTGTTTACGCCCACTCATTCATATGCATGAACTGTTTTTAGAAACATCATTAAAGTGACTTTTCAGAGGCTAAAACTCCAGAAAACAGGCGAGTTTGGGAAAATAAAGCTCAAATACTGAGTTGTTGGGATTCTTAGAACAAATACTGGAGCTTTAACACTTACTCGACCGTGGCTCAGGTGGTAGAGGGATCGTCTTCTGATCGAGAGGTTGGGGGTTCGATCCCAGTACCTGACTATGTGTCAAAGTGTCCTTGGGCAAGACACTGAACCCTAAGTTGCTCCCAGTGGTCGACTAGCGCCTTGCATGTCAGTCCTGTCCCACTGGTGTGTGAATGTGAGAGTGATTGGGTGAATGAGCTGATATGTAAAGCACTTTGAGACTGTTTCAGTGGTGATAAAGATCTATATAAATCATGTCCATTTACCATTTACCATTTACCAAGTCCATTTACTCAGCATCATTTACACATGTTTCTTGGCCTCCATCCCTCCTCTTTCCTCCATCCCTCCATCCTCTCCTCCTCCTTTAGTTATGTGTCAGTGTGGATAAGTGAGCTGTCGTTTCCTGCTGTCAGTCTGAGGGACTCGTCCTGATCATCCGTGGACCTGTCAGGTGAGATGACAGCTGAGTGAAGACGTGCACAGACAGGTACATGTAATGTGACAACACTCCACCAACACAAGCCCCTCCCCCCCATAAGACACGAGTGCCTCAGCTCACAAGTTACAGTAAACTTTAATAAACAGAGTGAGCTCTACTGTTGACAGAATGTGTTTAAAACATATCTACGTTTCATCCATTTAACCTTCAGGACCAAAAGTTCCTTATACATTATACCTTCTAGAATACGTCATAACAATAAGAAAACCACGTGTACTTACAAAGGATGTGAATTCAATAACTCACAATTTGATTCAGAACTGATGCTCAATTCACAATCAATACTCTTATTACAAAATGATCCAATAAAAACTGATTATGTTGAATAAAAAGGGTTGAATTCAGTGATTCTAAAGTATTAAAAACACAGAGACAATCTATGGGACAAGACGTTTATTTTGCTCACATTTGTCACTTAATAGTAGTTTTGAAAATACAGCATTCAAATACTTTTCAAGTTTAATAATTCAGTATCATCAACAAATAAAAACTCATTATTACAACAAAAGAAAACAATGAAATGAATTCTTCTCACCAAAAGATGCAGGTTTAACTGTTCACTTTCTGTTCAGAATTTCCACTTCAAAAAAAACATTGGAGAACATTTTAAACTATATGAAAATAAAACATGACATTTAAATACCAGCAGCGTTTATTTAAATGTAAATAACACATATTAATACAGAGGCCGTTACCTGATGAAAAGCCTTAAAAACGTCTTTTACAAAATCAACCATCACGATTAGGACATGAATCCATTTTTTTCCCGCACCCTTAGTATTTATGTTACGTTAGTCATGGATAACCCAATTCAAAATATGAATAAATAGTTTTCTTTTTCTCTCCTAGATGTTAGCTGTTAGCTATTCTGTAAATCACGTGTGTCAAACTCAAGGCTTGGGGGCCAAATATGGCCCATTTAAATATCCAAAAATTTTAAATCACTGAGAAAACATAAATCTTTGAGTAGATTTCCAAATTATGAAACTGTAAATATTTCAGTAGAAATGAGAACTTAAGCTCAGGAATTTTGATAATATTAAAAAAAATGTCTTTTTTTCATTGGAATCAATTATTGAAATTAACAAGAAATTGGGTGTAATTTTAAATCATATTCAAAGATAAATATTGGCATTTATGCAAAATATTGAATATTAATTATTGTCTGTGCCTTGTATACTTTACATACATGCTTTTATAATATTTGATGTTAAAATTGTTGATTTCCAACATCTGGGGCCCACTTGAACTAAAGTGAGTTTGAACCAAATCATGTCCCCCCCCCCCCCCCCCCCCCCCCCCCCCCCCCCCCCCCCCGCCACGCCCCCCACTCTACATCAGCTCATCAGGTGTGAGCTGCTCCACCAGCTTCTGTTGACCTCCGTCTGATCCTTTGGACCCTACTAGGTCCCCGAGGATTGTGGGTAACAAGAATCACACACACTGCAGCAAAATGAGATTAGAGCAACAAGGGGAGGGGGTGTGGGGGTGTTGATGGTGGCTGTAGGAGGAGAAGCGGGGGGTGGGGGGGGGCAGCTCGTGCCAACTGACACAAACCCCCCTTGGCAGCCTAATTAAATTTTCCACTTTTCCACACTCGCATTAAGTCTCCAATGAGCCAGAAGGAACGGACACACAGGAGGAGGCTACCTCACACACACACACACACACACACACACACACACACACACACACACACACACACACGCACACACACGCACAGACACACTCACACACACACGCACACACACACACACACACACACACACACACACACACACACACACACACACACGCACACACACGCACAGACACACTCACACACACGCACACACACACACACACACACACACACACACACACACACACACACACACACACACACACACACACACGCATAAACACACACACACACACACGCACACACGCACACGCACACACACACACACACACACACATACATACACATACACACACACACATACACACACACACGCACACACACACACAGAATGGTCATCTGTTCCATCTACAGCAGCAGCTCAACGAATGAAGCTGGAGTTAAATTACACACTGTCTGTGTTTGTAGTATTTGAACAAATCACGACTCACAAAGATTTCTGAGCATTTCTCAGGTCAGAGATGAAAAGTCAAGAGTTTCATGACAAATGTTCTTTCAAATGTGTAAATTCACGTCCTAAACCAGTTTGATCTCTAATGGGCCACAGATTGTGTCCAGGAAAATGAATAATTACAACATCATTGTCTCTAGTTTACACTTCTACGTACACATTAAATGCAAAATATGTAAGAAACCGACAATATCTAAGCAATAATTGACAGATATCAGTCCCAACATGATCTACACTTTAAATTTCCTCAATTTTGTGAACAATTTGTATTTAATTAGGGAGAACATTATGTAATAATTTGAGGAGAAATTAAGGATTTTGTAAGAATTTTGAGTTTTTTCAACAGTTGAACATAAAAAATGACTGCAGTCATGAGCAACAGGATTGTTGAGTTTTATTTACACAATAATTCATGTTTTCTTTGTAATTTTGACTTTCTCCTGTGGGCCGTATTGGATGATCTAAGGGCACATGTGGTGTAGAAGAACACAAAGCTGCTGTTAAGTTACAGACATTAGAAGCTGCACATGAGCACGATCAGCATATTATAAAACTATATAAAATATTAGTGTAAGACGTGTTTATGTAGTGCAGCATATCTACTGTATACGTATAAAGCTCTAAACATGATTTAAAGAGTTTTTGTTTGATTGGCAGTTTTCTCCACACATCTTAATAAGTTCCTACTCATCTCACCCTCCACATTTATCTTCTCCTCCTCAAACATCTGACGGCGTGGCAGAAAGCTTCTGAAAGCTGTTGGTGTTTTTGTCCAAGAACACACGCTGTCCTGTCTCTCCCAGACACACAACTGTTATTTCTGCTTCCATCCAACATGGAGGAAGAAAAATACGTGAAGAATGTAAAACACTTTTCAAAGGACAACGACGACGGTGAGTTGCATTTATTTTGAAAGTGAAAATTTCTCCTGAGCCTGTGATGGTTGGTGGTGATTTAACCTTTGTTTGAATAACCTGAAATGTCAGCAGACCAGAGGAAAATCACAGGCAGCTCTTATGCAACGTCTGCAGACGTGTGAATGTGTGTGTGCTGACCTATTACTGTTAAATCGTGTGTTTCAGACCCTGCAGCCACTCATAGAAGCACTTTAAAAACAGACAATACTCATCGTACAGTATATTAACATCTAAGCACTCTGATTCCAAAGTGATTAATAACTACACTAAAGTCGAGAAACTGTTGGCCAGGGGACCACGTGTGGCCCTTGAACTAAGTTTCTACGGTCCCTAAAATTAATGCAGGATTAATCCAAATACAGACAAAATGACGAAATATACACAGAATTAGAGCTGCAACTAATAATGTTTTTTTATTAATGATTAATCGGTCAATAAATTAATCAATTAATCAATGAATCAGATTTTTTAAACACAGTTTGTCTATAAAACACATTTAAATCCTGCTTACACTGATTAAACTATAATAAAAGTGTCTCACACACACACAGTCTGTGCACGCACACACATACACTCATGGTGTGCGCACACACAAACACGTGTGCGTATACACAAACACTGAAAAATGCACAGAATTAGAGCTGCAACGGACAATTTTTTTTCATTATTGATTAATCGATCAATGAATTAAAACAAACGTTAAAAAAATTACAAAATAATAATAATACATAAATACACAAAATAACCCTAAACACATAAAACAAGATAAAGAATATACCAAAACCAAAGCATGAATTGAGTGCAAACCTCCTCTTTTCTCTAAGTAACTGTAACTAAGTAACTGTAACTAAGTAAGTGTAACTAAGTAAGTGTAACTAAGTAAGTGTAACTAAGTAACTGTAACTAAGTAACTGTAACTAAGTAAGTGTAACTAAGTAACTGTAACTAAGTAACTGTAACTAAGTAAGTGTAACTAAGTAAGTGTAACTAAGTAACTGTAACTAAGTAACTGTAACTAAGTAAGTGTAACTAAGTAAGTGTAACTAAGTAACTGTAACTAAGTAACTGTAACTAAGTAAGTGTAACTAAGTAACTGTAACTAAGTAACTGTAACTAAGTAAGTGTAACTAAGTAACTGTAACTAAGTAACTGTAACTAAGTAAGTGTAACTAAGTAAGTGTAACTAAGTAACTGTAACTAAGTAACTGTAACTAAGTAGGTAACTAAGTAACTGTACTAAGTAACTGTAACTAAGTAAGTGTAACTAAGTAACTGTAACTAAGTAACTGTAACTAAGTAAGTGTAACTAAGTAAGTGTAACTAAGTAACTGTAACTAAGTAAGTGTAACTAAGTAACTGTAACTAAGTAACTGTAACTAAGTAAGTGTAACTAAGTAACTGTAACTAAGTAACTGTAACTAAGTAAGTGTACTAAGTAACTGTAAACTAAGTAACTGTAAACTAAGTAAGTGTAACTAAGTACTGTAACTAAGTAACTGTAACTAAGTAAGTGTAACTAAGTTAACAGTGAACTACGTAAACTGTAATACGTAAGGACCCTAAGTAAGTGTAACTAAGTAGTGTAACTAAGTAACTGTAACTAAGTAACTGTAACTAAGTAAGTGTAACTAAGTAAGTGTAACTACTAGTAACTGTAACTAAGTAACTGTAACTAAGTAAGTGTAACTAAGTACTGTAACTAAGTAAGTGTAACTAAGTAACTGTAACTAAGTAACTGTAACTAAGTAAGTGTAACTAAGTAACTGTAACTAAGTAACTGTAACTAAGTAACTGTAACTAAGTAAGTGTAACTAAGTAACTGTAACTAAGTAAGTGTAACTAAGTAAGTGTAACTAAGTAACTGTAACTAAGTAACTGTAACTAAGTAAGTGTAACTAAGTAACTGTAACTAAGTAAGTGTAACTAAGTAACTGTAACTAAGTAAGTGTAACTAAGTAAGTGTAACTAAGTAAGTGTAACTAAGTAACTGTAACTAAGTAACTGTAACTAAGTAAGTGTAACTAAGTAAGTGTAACTAAGTAACTGTAACTAAGTAACTGTAACTAAGTAACTGTAACTAAGTAACTGTACTAAGTAAGTGTAACTAAGTAAGTGTAACTAAGTAACTGTAACTAAGTAACTGTAACTAAGTAACTGTAACTAAGTAACTGTAACTAAGTAAGTGTAACTAAGTAACTGTAACTAAGTAACTGTAACTAAGTAAGTGTAACTAAGTAACTGTAACTAAGTAACTGTAACTAAGTAAGTGTAACTAAGTAACTGTAACTAAGTAACTGTAACTAAGTAACTGTAACTAAGTAAGTGTAACTAAGTAAGTGTAACTAAGTAACTGTAACTAAGTAAGTGTAACTAAGTAACTGTAACTAAGTAACTGTAACTAAGTAACTGTAACTAAGTAAGTGTAACTAAGTAACTGTAACTAAGTAACTGTAACTAAGTAAGTGTAACTAAGTAACTGTAACTAAGTAACTGTAACTAAGTAAGTGTAACTAAGTAACTGTAACTAAGTAAGTGTAACTAAGTAACTGTAACTAAGTAAGTGTAACTAAGTAACTGTAACTAAGAAGTAACTAGTACTAACTAAGTAAGTGTAAATAAGTAAGTGTAAACTAAGTAAGTGTAACTAAGTAAGTGTAACTAAGTAACTGTAACTAAGTAACTGTAACTAAGTAAGTGTAACTAAGTAACTGTAACTAAGTAACTGTAACTAAGTAAGTGTAACTAAGTAACTGTAACTAAGTAACTGTAACTAAGTAAGTGTAACTAAGTAACTGTACTAAGTAAGTGTAACTAAGTAATGTAACTAAGTAACTGTAACTAAGTAAGTGTAACTAAGTAACGTGTAACTAAGTAACTGTAACTAAGTAAGTGTAACTAAGTAACTGTAACTAAGTAAGTGTAACGAAGTAACGTGTAACTAAAGTACTGTAACTAAGTAACTGTAACTAAGTAACTGTAACTAAGTAACTGTAACTAAGTAAGTGTAACTAAGTAACTGTAACTAAGTAACTGTAACTAAGTAACGTGTAACTAAGTAACTGTAAACTAAGTAACTGTAACTAAGTAACGTACTAAGTAATTGTAACTAAGTAACTGTAACTAAGTAACTGTAACTAAGTAACTGTAACTAAGTAAACTGTAACTAGTAAGTGTAACTAAGTAACTGTAACTAAGTAAGTGTAACTAAGTAACTGTAACTAAGTACTGTAACTAAGTAAGTGTAACTAAGTAACTGTAACTAAGTAACTGTAACTAAGTAAGTGTAACTAAGTAACTGTAACTAAGTAAGTGTAACTAAGTAACTGTAACTAAGTAAGTGTAACTAAGTAACTGTAACTAAGTAACTGTAACTAAGTAACTGTAACTAAGTAAGTGTAACTAAGTAAGTGTAACTAAGTAACTGTAACTAAGTAACTGTAACTAAGTAACTGTAACTAAGTAACTGTAACTAAGTAAGTGTAACTAAGTAACTGTAACTAAGTAAGTGTAACTAAGTAACTGTAACTAAGTAACTGTAACTAAGTAACTGTAACTAAGTAACTGTAACTAAGTAAGTGTAACTAAGTAAGTGTAACTAAGTAACTGTAACTAAGTAAGTGTAACTAAGTAACTGTAACTAAGTAACTGTAACTAAGTAAGTGTAACTAAGTAACTGTAACTAAGTAAGTGTAACTAAGTAACTGTAACTAAGTAACTGTAACTAAGTAACTGTAACTAAGTAAGTGTAACTAAGTAACTGTAACTAAGTAACTGTAACTAAGTAAGTGTAACTAAGTAACTGTAACTAAGTAACTGTAACTAAGTAAGTGTAACTAAGTAACTGTAACTAAGTAAGTGTAACTAAGTAACTGTAACTAAGTAACTGTAACTAAGTAACTGTAACTAAGTAACTGTAACTAAGTAACTGTAACTAAGTAACTGTAACTAAGTAACTGTAACTAAGTAACTGTAACTAAGTAACTGTAACTAAGTAACTGTAACTAAGTAAGTGTAACTAAGTAAGTGTAACTAAGTAACTGTAACTAAGTAACTGTAACTAAGTAACTGTAACTAAGTAAGTGTAACTAAGTAACTGTAACTAAGTAACTGTAACTAAGTAAGTGTAACTAGTAACTGTAACTAAGTAACTGTAACTAAGTAAGTGTAACTAAGTAGTAACTGTAACTAAGTAACTTTAACTAAGTAAGTGTAACTAGTAAGTAACTAAGTAAGTGTAACGAGGTAATGTAACTAAGTAAACTGTAAACTAAGTAACTGTAACTAAGTAAGTGTAACTAAGTAACTGTAACTAAGTAAGTGTAACTAAGTAACTGTAACTAAGTAACTGTAACTAAGTAACTGTCACTAAGTAAGTGTAACTAAGTAACTGTAACTAAGTAACTGTAACTAAGTAAGTGTAACTAAGTAACTGTAACTAAGTAACTGTAACTAAGTAACTGTAACTAAGTAACTGTAACTAAGTAACTGTAACTAAGTAAGTGTAACTAAGTAACTGTAACTAAGTAACTGTAACTAATAACTGTAACTAAGTAACTGTACTAGTTAACTGTAACTAAGGTAACTGTAACTAAGTAACTGTAACTAAGATAACTGTAACTAAGTAAGTGTAACTAAGTAACTGTAACTAAGTAACTGTAACTAAGTAAGTGTTAACTAGTAACGTGTAACTAAGTAAGTGTAACTAAGTAACTGTAACTAAGTAACTGTAACTAAGTAAGTGTAACTAGTAACTGTAACTAAGTAAGTGTAACTAAGTAAGTGTAACTAAGTAACTGTAACTAAGTAATGTAACTAAGTAACTGTAACTAAGTAAGTGTAACTAAGTAACTGTAACTAAGTAAGTGTAACTAAGTAACTGTAACTAAGTAAGTGTAACTAAGTAACTGTAACTAAGTAAGTGTAACTAAGTAACTGTAACTAAGTAACTGTAACTAAGTAACTGTAACTAAGTAAGTGTAACTAAGTAACTGTAACTAAGTAACTGTAACTAAGTAACTGTAACTAAGTAAGTGTAACTAAGTAACTGTAACTAAGTAAGTGTAACTAAGTAACTGTAACTAAGTAAGTGTAACTAAGTAACTGTAACTAAGTAAGTGTAACTAAGTAACTGTAACTAAGTAACTGTAACTAAGTAAGTGTAACTAAGTAACTGTAACTAAGTAAGTGTAACTAGGTAACTGTAACTAAGTAAGTGTAACTAAGTAACTGTAACTAAGTAACTGTAACTAAGTAACTGTAACTAAGTAAGTGTAACTAAGTAACTGTAACTAAGTAACTGTAACTAAGTAACTGTAACTAAGTAAGTGTAACTAAGTAACTGTAACTAAGTAACTGTAACTAAGTAAGTGTAACTAGGCAACTGTAACTAAGTAACTGTAACTAAGTAACTGTAACTAAGTAACTGTAACTAAGTTAGTGTAACTAGGTAACTGTAACTAAGTAACTGTAACTAAGTAACTGTAACTAAGTAAGTGTAACTAGGTAACTGTAACTAAGTAACTGTAACTAAGTAAGTGTAACTAAGTAACTGTAACTAAGTAAGTGTAACTAAGTAACTGTAACTAAGTAACTGTAACTAAGTAAGTGTAACTAGGTAACTGTAACTAAGTAACTGTAACTAAGTAACTGTAACTAAGTTAGTGTAACTAGGTAACTGTAACTAAGTATCTGTAACTAAGTAACTGTAACTAAGTAACTGTAACTAAGTAACTGTAACTAAGTATCTGTAACTAAGTAACTGTAACTAAGTAACTGTAACTAAGTAACTGTAACTAACTCCTCCTGTAATTTGACACCAGCTACATCACTAATGTACTAAAGATTTACTTTTACCTTTATTACTTAATTTCTAGACAATATATTCTACTTATGGCTCACAAACCTTATGGGTCCCCAGACCCCAGTTTGAGAATCCCTGTACTATGGGTTTTTAAGCTCAGTAAATTCTAAATCTTTTTTATATGGTTCAGATTTAGCTTCAACCTAAACAGATAAACAGAGGTTTGGTTGATGTCACTCTATTTATCTATATATTTATTATGTCGTTATTTACAGTATATGTATCACTGAGGCAAAGCTGACGGATACTTTTCTCCTTATAATCAATAATTATCAGACTTCATTTTCAGCTTTGGTTTGATCAGACAAAGTCTTTAATAAAGGTTTGTTTTTTAATGATACAAAGCATTTGGTACGAAAACAAAGGCCAAACATTTCCTCTCGTTTCGAGCAGAAAAACAAAGATCTCTAAATTTCTGTAATTAATAAAACATTTACAGCAGCTAAAATGTTTGTGTGTGACCCAGCCTGAGGATTTAATTCAACCTGTATCACAAACAAATATTACCTAACGTGCACTCAAATATTAAGCAAAACTCTGTTGCTAAAACTTTTGATATTTTTGATTTACTGAAGAATAAACTCAGTGGTTTTAAAGAATCTTTGTGTGAGGACATGGGCTGTAAAAGGCTGTAGTACAACACCAAAACACACAAAAACAACAACACAGAAATAACACAAACAGATGAGCTGCTGCTCAGTTAAACCATTAACATTCCAAACTGCATCAGTCATTGTGTGCATGGACCCCTGTTATTGTCACATGATACGTTGATTTCAATGTTTCAGGAGTGAGAAAAACACAACCTGAAGCAGACTTACGCAACTGACACACACACACACACACACCAAAAACACACAAAAATGACAAATAAATCTACAAAAAAAACAGCAAAATTAGGCAAAAGGACAACAAAAATTTGAAAAAACACACAAAAGAGAACATGACAAAAGTGCTCAAATATATAAAAAAATACAATACACAAAATACTTAACAACAATAGACAATGACTCCAAAAAAGTAAAATACAGAATTATACTGAATATAGTAATATAAATATAAAATCATTCCAAAAAACACACACAAGAGAACTTGACAAAAATACTAAAAAAATAACTGAAAAACATATAAAAATGACAAAAAACAGACAAATTTACTCTAAAAACATAAAAAATAAAAATACACAACAAAAATGCACAAGAATATTACAAAATATATAAAAATCACAACAGAAATACACCACATAACGTGAAAATATTTAAATGACAACAAAAATAAACAGAAATGACTCCAAATTTGACAAAAATACAGAAATTGACTGAATATAATATTCAAAATGATTTAAAAAATACCCAGGACCACTGAAAAAACAACAACAGGAAAATATACAACAAAAAAATGAAGTGACAAAAAATAAATAAATAGACAATATAACAGGAAAATAACAACAGAAACATGCATATTCTTAGTTTTTGTCCTGCTTCCACTGGTTTCTCTCGCTCTCTGTGTTTTTCGCTGCACTTGTTCCGTTATTCTTTGTCTCAGGGTGCAGACGTGCTTCTGACGCACTTCCTGCCATTGGAACAGGAAGTGATACCTTAATGCTTGTCGTTTGATTGGAAGGTGCAGGTTTTTCTCTGATTCTCGGACCAACTTTTGGGAAGGAAAAGCGTCGCATGGGATGGACGATGAATTCATTTGTGGATGTTTTGGCTTTAAAAAGTAAAAATCTGCCTCTGAAGGTCAAACCCACAGTTAGAGAAGAACAATAAACTCTATGATTGAAATAGTGATGATGTGTAGACGTGTGTAGGCAGGTTTCAGGTTACAGCATTTACAGAACAGAAGCACTTCTCCTTCTGTCACCTCTTCCTTTAACTACAACCACTGATATTTATGGAGCAGGAATATTTTAACATAATCAATACGTCTCAAGATAGCTCCTCAACAACAATGTGGTTTCTCAGGCATTTTATTGTCCTGTGCTTCTCATTTCAGGTTATTATTATTATTATTATTATTATTATTATTATTATTATTATTATTATTATTATTATTACCTCCACTAAGAGCAAAGAGCGGTAAGATATGTTTTACCCTCTGTTTATCTGTCATTCTGTCAGTTAGCGAGAAAACTAAAGTTATGAATGGATTAAGATGAAATTTTCAGTGAAATTGATAAATGGGACAAAGAACAGATGATTACATTTTGGTGATGTTCTGGCTACCAAAAGAAAATACATAGATATATACAGTATTTATCCCATTTATTTTCCCATCCACACTGTGGAACTTGTGATGTCATAGGTTCTCCCAGAGTCAACTGCTCAATGTTGACAGGTAGTCATGGTAATCCTGAGTTTACCATGTTATCCGGACCGGATCGTGTTGGCTGAGCTTGAACTGCTTGGCGGAGGTTGTTATCATCATCATCATCATACAGTATATACAGTATATATATATATATCTGCACTAATTTTTTTTATTAGCATACGGATAATTCTGAGATAATTACCAATTGTTCTGTGATTATTCAATATTCACACTGTAAATATTTAGTTTGATCTGATCAATACTTTTAGAGATAATGTAATGGGGGGGGGTATGTGTCCTTATTTATCTTCCAATTTGTCTGTAACTCCATCACATATAAAGGTAAATATGGTATAGTAATAAGCTCCACCCACTCTCTCAGAATATAGAAATAGATCTGCTATACATCCTATCTGGTGGACATGTCAGCTCCTCTAAATAGTCACTAAGTCAGTGTTGGATAATCACAGAACAATTGGTAAAAAAAATGTGAACTCAAAGTGCGTGAGCGGTTTGTTGAAATGACGTAGAATGACTCTTTACAAAAATGCTAAAAAATATATAAAATGACAACAAAATAGAAAACAATGACCCAAAAAACACAATTTGACAAATTATAATATAGAAAATGATTCTATAAACACCAAAGACCACTGAGACCAAAGAGTATGGAACATTTGTTGAATGATCTCCTCTCCTCAACCAAACACTGAAGGACAAAAACCATCAAATGATCCCATTAAGCCTGCATGGAAACCAGCTAATAAATCACTAAATAACCCACAATGCATCAGGCAAACAGTGAAAACTCATCATCAACTGATCAGGTTGAAAGTGCTGCACATGAATCTGTCCATCAGGCTCTAACCCACTGTTACTCTAACTCTGTTACTGTCTGAGTCCTATTGGCAGCACCTGAGCAGTGGGATTAGCCACGCTGATCATGTGACGCTATTATCCATGTGAAGATATTACATCATGACGCTAAACAAAGGAACGTGTTCACGGCAAAGTCACCGATGACTCCAGTTGCCTCCTCTTTGGGTATATACAGTACATGTATATATTTGTACTGTACATACAGGACCATGAATAGTAGAAAGCAGCATCCGTTAAATCAGGAGATTTATCTAAATGATCCCTTTTTATACATCTATTATTTTGTTATTTATTGATCTATGAGACCAACATTATGTATTTTTCTGATACATTTTTCATTTCCAGCAGCTTTTAAATAACGTGTTACACAAAGTTCATGCAATGATTTTTTATTTTCTTATGAAGAATGTTATGATGGAGACGTCATGGTTTGCTTTAAGTAAATAACTCTGAGATAAGGCTTTACATAGTAAAACATAAAAATGGAAACATTTTGGATTTTTTCTTCTGAGATAAGGTTAAAAAAGGGATGAATTCTGGATTTTTTTAGAGATAAAGCCCTAATTGTAATACATTAAAATGGGAAACTGTTTTCTCATATATATTTTTTTCTTCTGAGATAAGGATAAAGTAAAGAGTAAAATCAGAAGAATTTTGGAATTTTTGGAGATAAGGCCATACATAGTCAGACAAAAATTGGCAAATGTTTGTTGAAATAAGGTTATAACAAGGCATGAAAAGGCTATTGTAAAGTATACAAATTTTGACATGTATTTTTTAAATATAAAGCTATCATAAGACCCTAAAAACTAGTTGAAATATGATGAGCACATGCACTTATAAACAGCTGAAAACACAGTGAGGCATTAAAATTGGGAAAAATGCCCAGATTTCTGAGGTGAATGTGTCTATACCTGCCTGTGATTGGTTGATCTCATCAGATCTAGAAGCTAAGCAGGGCTATAATAAGACCCTAAAACTAGTGATCACACTCACACAGAGGTTAAAGGTCACAGTTCTATGGTTAGACATAGTTAACAATTATTAAAATATGTTTCACATCAACTTTTCCAGTCACTTCTCTTTATGGACTATTTTAAAATTTAAAAACAATATAAATCTATGGGTTCAGATGCCCACACTATGAATATTAATATCAATATATTTATTGATTAGGAAGTCTAACAAGGTAATCAATAGATGAGAAACTAATGAGATGATAGATAATATTTATTAGTGTATTTTACAGCTGATTATAGACATGGGTCAAACTGCATTCTGTTAGCATTAGAGATGCTAACAGAAAGCTAACACAAGAAGAAGGTTACGTTTAATAAGGTTATTTATGAAATGATCAGTAATTGTGATTAATTGTAATTAAACTTTAGTAATTGAGAACGTAATTGTAATTGACTTTCAGGGGAAAATAATGATTGTATTTTTAGTGGTAACTTGAAAGCAATGCTGGTGAATTAAATTGTAATTACAATGTAATTGAACATGGATAATTGAAGATGTAATTGATCCCAACCCTGACTATAACTGAAATAGTCCTGACGACTAAATTGTGACTAAAACTAAATGAAAATGTTGTGTTTAAACTAACACTGAATGTTTTCTCCCACGATGTGGACAGTGCAGTGGTATCTGGCCCTACAGCAGGTTCACTCACTGTTTGTCCTCCATAGTCAAA